>NW_020954953.1:3394472-3408327 GCF_900497805.2 Vombatus ursinus
CATTTTATAGATAAGGAAACTGAGGCTGAGAGGTTAAGAGATTTGCCTAGTATCACAGAGCTAAATAGCTGAGGAAGAATTTGAACCCATCTTCCTCACTCCAAATCCAGCATTCTATCTACTGTGTGGACACTGGGCAAATCTCTTATTAATATCAATTATTTTTAACTTCACCATGGTATGAAGAACAATTTCAAGAAAATGTCTACCCAGATATCTAGAAGTAACTGTTATATTGCATAAAGGATTGCATTAAACAAAACAAAACAAACAAATAAATATGTAGCAATGGCAAAACCACTTGATGAAAGTAAGATTATCTTCTTTTTAGTCTTGGCTTAGCATAACTTTAGGCAGGATCCTCAACCCTTCTATCCCTCAGTTTCCTTATATCTAAAATAAGATGACCTCTAAAATATCTTCCAGCTGTGACATTCTATTATTTTGGTGTCATCAAAGTCATTGTTTATCTCCAGATAACCATCAAAGGTCGTCCTGTGGTGTCCCAAATTTAGAGGTTGCTAATTTCACTTCTCCTTGAATAGGTAAAAACAACTGGCTTAAGCAACAAATTAGTAAAAATAATTAATTAACATAGGAAGCTACTAGTCAGTGAGCTTTCTCTCCTTGGTGGTGATACTCCAGGTGAACTCCTTCTTGGCCTTGCCCTGCCCTGCCCTGTCCTGCTCTGTCCTGCTTTCCTCTTTCCCCTGGATGACAAACTCTATAGTGGTGGTTTCATGGTACACTGTCATCTTTGTTCATGTGGCCCATTGTCTTAAGGTCTAAGGTCTTCTTCCCAAATGTTCTAAAAAGTTGATTTTGGGGTGCTTTTTGTGGGACATGCCCAACAAATATTTTGTGGTACATGGGGCATTAGAATTTCTTATAATTGCTCTTTGTCCTACTAACTATTTTTTTTTAATTCACACAACTCTCTACCAGGAATGAAATAGTACTAGTCAAGCAGCAGTAATTTTAAAGTAATAGTAGTAGTAATAGTTTTAAAGAATGTTAAGGTTTTTTGCTTGCCTAAGAAGTATCCAGAAATCTTTGTGAACTGCTGTAAACATCTGTCTTTGGAACCTGGAGTCTTGGGGAGCTGAAGAATTGTTTGATTATAATTTGTCCCTGTGATTGGATTAATTAATATGGGGGTTATATATGATGGAAACTGTTTCTTGGAATAGTAGGAATGTGTCTGTACAGAAGTTATATTAATTGGAACCCAAGAGCTACATGGAGTTAGAGACTTGAGTGGAAAGATAGGAAATAAAGAGGCAAAAGAGGTATGATGCAGTGGAGTGCAAGAACCTCTTTGTGTCCTTGGAATGCCTTTCCCTTTCAGGGTCTACTAGACATCAGATAGAATACTGCACAGCTCAGCCAAGCAGTAATTGTACAGCCCACACTAGCTTTGAATCAGGATCCATTAAAAATAATGGGAAAGACTGACAACATGAGTTTGGGTGTGCAAGGAGGTGTGGCAGGAGAGAGTTAACAGAGAGATGGGTAAGTTTCCCCCCTTTTAATGATAATTAATGTCAGCGCATGCAGCAAGGAGCAGGCTCTGGTCTGTATTCATGGTGCGTTGGAGGGTATTGATTTTTTTATGGAGACACTGTAGCTGAAAATTTTAGAGAGGCATTCATGTCCTTCATTAATATGCAGGTTGGATAGTGGCTAACGATAGTTTAGTTTAAGATAGAAAGAATCTATACCGGCCATTAAAAGAGCTACAGTCTAATGGACATGTCTATTCAGTTTCCTTCTGTTTTTAACATTTCTCCTTGTATTTTTCCTCTTTAAAACAATGCACTACAGTGACCTAAAGTATTTAAGATATAGGGAGGGAATCTTTTTAAGTAAATGTTTTATATTCTCTATATATTGGTAACTTGATTACCTGATTCTTTTGCATTCATATCTCATGCATGCGATTTTTTTGGGCAAAACCTTTTTTTTTTTGGTCTGCTGATTCCTCTATTTTTCAATGCATTTCTTTTCATTGTATCTCTTTTATATGGTCCCAAGCTTCTGACTAAAGTCTGCTTGTCCATTCCTATTCCTAGGGTAGAACAGGGAGCAAAAAAGAGTTGGGAGAAAGGGTTGGGGCTTGAGAGGAACAGGATGACCCGGTGGAAATAAAATTCTTCTTGAATAATGTCTTTTGTAGGGATTCTGTTTTTCCTTGAAGTGTGTACTTGAATTCCCAGAACATCAGGAATATTCAGATCCTTATATGAGTATAAAAATATATTAAAAATTCAAATATAGTGATGCGGTGGGAAGGGAGGCAAAATGGAGAGAATCATCTGTTGGCTTTTTGAATAACTCACTGCACTACTCCTTTCTGTAAACAATCAGAAGATGAATGTGTCTGTTAGTGACATAAAATACTCCTCTTCTAATCAGATAAAAGAAAAAAATTCCCATTTATTTATATTTTACCTAGGTTTTTGTGAAAAGGAGGTCGTAAGGGATCATTCTTACCGAAGGTTTATTGCCAGAAAACTGTGGCAAGGGGCACTGAATGGTTTCTTCCCATTCAGTGAGATGATCTTTACAGTAGGTGACATTGTGCAGCATCAAACTCTCCAGTGTCTGACTTCGGACAATCTGTCTTCTCGTACAAAAAAATGCCCAAAAGACAAAAGACAAACATTAGCATTTTCATTTCGACATTTTTTCCCAATGATATAATATTATAAAACCATTTCCTTCTAGGATATAATGATAAGCTTGTTGTTGTTCAGTCGTTTCAGTCGTGTCTGACTCTTCATAACCCCATTTGGGGTTTTTCTTGGCAAAGATACTAGAATGGTTTGTCATTTCCTTCTCCAGCTCATTTTACAGACGAGGAACTAAGACAAACAGAGTTAAGTGACTTGCCCAGGGCCACATGGTTACTAAGTGTTGGAGGTTGGATTTGAACTCAGGAAGGTGTTTTCCTGACTCCAAGTCCAGCACTTTCTCCACTGTGTCACCTAGCTGCCTATAAATGAGCTTCCTTGGAATCTTTTTTGTCATTTATTTCTTTAGCGTGGATCAGAGGACCTGGGTGCAAATTCTGGCTCTTCAATTTATTAATATTATGACCTATCAACACCTATCCTACTATGTGCAAATAGAGTGCCCCATCAATATCATGTCACTGATCAACTGTTTAGTTTCCTTATTTATAAAATGAGAGGATCATATAGATATAGAACTAAATATAGTATATAGATAGAGATATATAGATAGAGATATATAGATAGAGATATATGGATAGATATAGATAAATACATAGATACAGAACTAGAAAGAACCTTAGGCAACACTTAGTCAACCTAGTTAATTATAGATGAGGTAACTAGAGACTAGAGATTAAATGGCTTCAGGGGCAGCTAGGTGGTACAGTAGATAAAGCACTGACTCTGGAGTCAGGAGGACCTGAGTTCAAATCCCACCTCAGATACTTAATACTTACTAGCTGGGTGACCCTGGGCAAGTCGCTTAACCCCAACTGCCTTGCCACCCCCCAAAAAAAATATTAAATGGTTTCCCCAACTGCCCCCAGGTAGCATTTGACACAGGATTTGTACTTAGATCCTCTGACACTAAACATCTACTTTCTAGCTTTCTACTCATCTAGCTTTCTACTGCTCCACATTGCATTCCGTAGAAGAGCTTTAAAGTCCCTTCTGGTTCTAAATTCTGGGATCTATCCTTTTTTTTTTCTTTTTTTTCAGAACGTAAGGAGCAACAAATGATTTTGAATATCTAGAAGAGAAATGCCCCACTGTGGGGTAATGTTTTAAGAACTTTCATATAGCATCTAAAGCTTTGCAAAGCTCGTTACATAAATTACTGCATTTGAGTCTGAGAGAACAACAGTGAGGTAGAGACTCTATAGATATTAATATCCCCATTTTACAGGTGGGGAAACTGAGGTAGAGAGCGGTTAAATGACTTTTCTATGGTCACATAGCTAGTAAGTGCTGGAGGCAGGATTTGAAGCTAAATCTTTCTGACTCCCAAGCACTCAACCCACTTTAGGACGTTCTACTAAAGGACTCCTAAAGAAACCAAGGGTGGGTGGTACACACGTGTAATCCCTGATATTGAGGAGACTGAGGCTGGTGGATGGATCACTGGAGCTTGGGAGATCTGAATAGAAGTAGGGCTAAAGCTGATCCAGTGTCCATACTAAGCCTGGCACTAGTATGGTGAGTCCCCAGATGCAAAGGGTGACCAGGACACCTAAGGTGGGGGTGAACCAACCTAGATTAGAATCAGAGCTTGTGTGCCAACCAGCGATGGGATTGAGTCTATGAGTGGCTGAGGCCCTTCAATTCATGTGTAAGACAGGAAAACCAAGTCACAAAAAAAAGAAAGAAAGAAAGAGAAAAAAGATAGAATCGATAAAGAAGAGAAACTTTTTTTTTTAATTTACCCACATCCTTCAGGTGAACTTATGAACTAAATCAGATCAAGTCAATTCTGATCACTGATTTTGGTCAACTGGCTACCTTTCTGTCAAGGGACCCTCTTTTCTTTTGCAAGTTTATTTAACTTTTTCCTTCTCCCTTTTTTTGACTGATGAAGGGACTTTGAGGGAAGAGGTCAGGAGAAGGGCAAGGCACGGTAGTTTTAGTTCTTCAAAGGCTATTGCATGGCCTAGAGTCTGACAAGGTCACAATGGATCATTTATGAAGCTTCCTTCATATCACATTAAAGGATCTGAGGTAGGTAATTAAAGTGAGCCTTACCAGTTGGGGTGATTATTATCAATTCAAATATAGATTGACCTTTGGCCAGTTGTTCCCAAGCCCAGTTCCAAAGCCCATTCCCGAGTTTGTTCACCTGTAATCTGGTGGAGCTGCACGGACAGTTAGAGCAGGTTATGTTGGAGCTTCTCCTTTATATTAATAAAACGATATTGTAGTATGCTAGGGGAAATATTAATACTAGAAACAGAGAAACTCTGACCCTATACAAACTCATTATCCTGGTGGCTTCTTGGGTCACCCAGACTTTTTTGCACCTTATGGGCTATGAAAACAGAGAGTAGCTGGATATCCGTAGAAACCATCTGGACATCGTGAATCATCCTGACTGGACAGCTTTGTGGAGGTTATCTTACCTGGACAATATTTTCAGTTAGGTAAGCAGTTATAGTTAATTCTCCAATTTCAAAAAGAAAGGTGATTCCCAGAATGACTGATTTAGGAAGTCAGTTAGTCTGTCAACAAGCATTTATTAAAAGTTTGATATGTGGGTGACAATATTCTTAATCTTAGAAAGATCTGTAAGACTTTAACCAGTTCAAAGATGCAGCTAATGGTAGATAACAATGGCCATGGGTCCAAGTCCAGCTTCTGACTCCTACTGGCTATGTGACCGTGGATGAGTCACTTACCATTGCAGAGCTCCTGGCATCTGTACATTGCAGAGCAGGGGCTGATCTACATTGGTAGAGAGGTTTATTTACTGAGCCTTCTCTACAGCAATGACATTGCAGGCCCACTAAAAACAAAAAAGAAAGAAAGAAAGAAAGAAAGAGTGAGAGAGAGAGAAAGAGACAGAAAGAGAAAGAGAGAGAAAGAGAAAGAAAGAAAGAAAGAAAGAAAGAAAGAAAGAAAGAAAGAAAGAAAGAAAGAAAGAAAGAAAGAAAGAAAGAAAGGAAGGAAGGAAGGAAGGAAGGAAGGAAGGAAGGAAAGAAGGAAGGAAGAAAGAAAGAGACCCCCAAACTCCTACCTAAATAAGCTCAAGTAAATCTACATTTACTAGATCTTCCATTTGGAATTTGTAGGTGACTTCAGTTATGCCCACTTAACTCTGGAATACTTAAAGCACCCAGTGAAGTTGTTATGGTGTGTTTCAGTTGTGTCTGACTCTTTGTGATGCATTTGGAGTTTTCTTAGAAAAGATACTGGAGTGGTTTGCCATTTCCTCCTCCAGCACATTTTTACAGATGAGGAACTGAGGTAAGTGACTTGCCCAGGGTCACACAGCTAGTAAGTATCTGAGGCCAGATTTGAACTCATCTAGATGAGTCTTCCTGACTCCAGGCCCAATACGCTATCCACTGCACCACCTGGCTGCCTATTAAGAGAAGTTCTTACACCCAAATAAGCCTTTCAACAAAGTAAATACTGCATTTTTCAGTTTACAAATTCATCCACATTAAAAAATTCCAAATGCTCCACTACAAACTTAGATTCTTTTGGGTTCACATATTGCAGAAACACATTGGTGGGGTTAAGGTGAGGGCGGTACATAAGGAATCACCACGGAAAGGGTTACTACTCAAGTAGGAAACCTGGGAAGATTCTCAGCAACATTGCAAGGTAATAGCATTAGCAATAGCCCTCATGAAAGGAGGTGGGGTAGACCCACAGGAGAAAGGGTAGTTCCTCTGACAGAAGACAGCTGTGAGACCTTGACATCCCCAAAGAGACAAGCTAGTTTGCGCTCAGGAAACTACCCAGAGGCCCAGCTAGAACTGCCCTGAACAAGAAAAGCGTTATTAAATTGAAATGCATGGAGGGAATTAAACAGTGTGAGAGTAGTGGAAAGCGTACTAGACTTTGAAGCAGCAGGCCTGGCTTCTCCGTCCTGACTTTATCATGTACTAGCTTTGTAACCTTCAGCAAATCACTTAACAGCTCTGGGTCTCTTTACTCCGCTGTAAAATGAAGGCTTAGATTAGATCAATGGTTTCCAAGTTTTTGTTCCCTGAACCTCTTTCAACAACAAAAAAATGCATTTTGAACCTCCAGGGTAATTTGATATACTACTCCTAATATTTTTTATAATTACTTGCTGATTCAGGCAACACTACAGAATTTTTAGCATGAACCCCTTCGACCATCGTGATGAACCCCTTGAGGGATTTGCAAACCAATAAATGAGAACCACTGGATTACATAATTACAGCTCACATTTGTGTCATGCTTTAGAATGTCCAAATTCAGTTCAGTTCAATTCAATGGATTAACTTCTGTCTTTGCATTCCCAGTGCCTGACACATAGTAGACACTAAATGAATGCTTGTTGATTGATCTAATTAAAAAATGAAAAATGCCTGCAAAATGCAAGGCATTGTGGCCTCAAAGACAAAAATAAAGCAGTCCTCCTGTTCAAGGATCTTACGTTCTACTGAGGATGCAACATATATATTTCAGCAAATATACTCTCTATATAAATAATGCAAAGAAATTTCAAGTTGGAGAAAGCACTAAAAAGGTGGGAAGGGAATCAGTAAAGGCTTTGCGTGCGAGGTGGCACCTAAGCTATGTCTTGAAAGAATCTAAAGGTCCTGAGAGATGGAGTTGAGGAGGGGGGAGTGTATTCCAGACCTAAGAGACCAGCTACCCAAAGTCATGAAGGTGCCAAGATAGAATATTGTTAATGTGGATTCCTCAAATGCACATTAAAATGTGAGTTTCTTGAAGGTAGGGGCTGTTTTTGCCTTTTTTTTGTAATCCAAGAATTCAGTGCTGTATCTGGCACATAATAAGCATTGTTGCCTCACTGAATGACTGAATGAGGCACAGACAGGAGGTCAGTTTGACAGAACATAGAGTTAGTGAAGGCAGTATAGTACATGTAGTGATTGACAGAGGTGGGATTTACATCCAGATCTCATCCCATTTACGTGAACTATGCTGCCTCTTAAACGCAGTGGCAGCAGCTACAATGATAGCATCAGTAGCAATGGTAATGGCGATGGTGATGGCAATGAGTCTGGCCCTCTTCTAAAGGAGTGGAATCAATCTGAGATGTATTGGGAAGCAGATGGAAGATGGCATATGACTCTCTGATGTTTCTTCTCCGCTAGTTTCCCCCAGTGTATTTCATAGTGCCAGTTGCCACCTTATTGGTGATTATCTTCTTTAGACACACATTCCAAACGGGCCCATGTTGCTCCCTTTGGACGGTGAGTGCCTATCACTTAGCTGATGCTTAGAACCACAAGCTTTGGAAGACTTAATTACGAGGGCTGGGTGGAAGGCAAGTGTAAGGGGAGGGGATCTAGTTTGTGTATGTGAAACCCTGGACGGGCTGCTGATGGGCCAAGTAAAATTTGCCTGGAACCACAAAATGTTTGACTCCACGTGCCACATTGTGCTGAAGATTGCCAGCTCCAGTTTGAAATGCATTGTTTGAACTGATAATTCATAATAGGGAATCAGTTCTTTTAAGGAAGTATGGTAGGGACCTATATTCAAGTTCTAGCTTGACCATTTATTGACCAGCTCTGTAATCTTGGGCAAGTTACAATCAATCTGAGTTTCTTTTCCTCCACCTGCAAAATTGTGTGGAGTATTTATGTATGATCTTGTGCAAGACTAGGTATGAAATATCATTCTCCAATAGGCCACTAAAGGAATATTTTCTATTGGTAGTGTGGCATCAGCATTAGGTCATTGAAGCAAGAGTGAGGTGAAGATACGGAAGAGACCTTCAAGGTTGCTTTCTCAAATTCTTTGCTTTTACAGTTGGTGCAAATGAGGTCCAGAGAAATCAAGTGAATTTTCTAAGACCACACAGTGGCAGAGTTATGGCTAAACTCCATCTGAGTGTCATGAATCTGTCAGAATGACTATCAAAGGTATTTGAGGTGCACAAAGTTTTAATATGTTGTGGTCTATGCATACAATTTGGACTTACCCTGTTCCATGGATAACTAAGACAATGAAGAAGATGATAAACGTGTGGTGTAAATACCAGAATAACTCGTAGGAGGCCTGTCTAATGATCTCAATTGATGAGGTCATGATCAAAATCAAAACCACAGAGATCACCAGTCCAGTTACACCAGCTGTTGTGGTTAGGACTTCAGTAATTATGTTCTGAAAGAAATACATCTCAATTAGTATGTGTTTTAAAGGTACTTTTCCTAGTTAAGATTGGAAAATAAAGGCCTAAGATATTCTGTGAAAGAAAAAAAAAAGAAAGAAAAGAAGGAAGGAAAAGGGAAAGAAAGGAAGGAAGAGAAAGGAAGGAAGGAAGAAACAAAGAAAGGAAGGAAGGAAAGAAGAAAGGAAGAAATACTCAACAAGCATTGTCAAGCACCTATTTATATATAAGGTACCAGGGATAGGAAGATAAACACCACATTCCTGGTCCTCAAGGAACTTACAGCTTAGTAGGGCACTGAGCCATGTATCTAAATAAGTATAATATACTTTAGGATGTGATGAACGCATAGGAAAATTCAAATAGAGTGGTAAGAGAAATTCAAGATTTTGTTATTTCTTTTTTCCCCTTTCTTTATATCCCCAGCACTTAGAACAGGGCCTGGCACATAGTAAAAACCTAATGAATGCTAGTTTACTGACAGACTGACTGACTGAGGGGCCTTTAGCTTAGGGAATCAGAGAAGCAGTTCCCTTCTCCCTCAACAGCAGGAGAAACCAACTATGGTTGTCAGGCCAAATCAGCTTGTCTGTCTTTTCAAGGTCTGAGAACTAAGACTGGTTTTTACATTTTAAAAATACAATAAAACTTTATTTAAAAAGTTAAAAAAAAAACATTCTTAGCTCCCAGCTTTACAACAACTGTATTTGACCCAAGGACCATAGTTTGTCAACCCCTGCTCCAGGGGAAGGTTTCAGTTCTAATCAGCTAATATCATTTCATAAAGGACTTTCTTCTGCTTGGGGATAGCCTGAGATTTACATTTTTTTTTAGTGAGTGCTTTATTCAAAAATAGCATAAAATAATAGCATAAGCAAGAAAAAAAAGTGGAATGTTTAAACCTTTAAGAGAATAAGCTGTTTTTAAAATCCTAAGCATCTTAGAAAAAAAGTATTATTGTTACTAATTAGCATAATCATGATCAGTATTATTCCCGTTTTATAGATGAGGGAACCAAAGCTAAGAGGCATTAGCTGATTCACCTAAGGTCATGTAGCTGGGGGATATTGGAATTTTGGGTGGGGGGAGGCTAGAGAACCTTGTAGGAGACTTGTTCCTGACTTGTTAAAAGTGATTACTTAGTGGCAGAGCCAAGATTTTTTGAACCCAGGCTTCATATCCAGGATTCTTTCATTAAAATACTTTTGTGTTCCCAGGAGAAAGATAACTTACACAATATGTATGTAGAGATTATTGACAATTTGGGTGATTACATTTTTATCATCCTCTTCCTTCAATAATCAGCCTCTCTGTGCAGTCACAGTTACTTCTAATGGTACCACTGGCCATAAAATTAGCTCATTTCCCCAATATCAGATCTATACCACCAGCAATTCAAATGTATGCCAAAATATGAGGCCTATCAGAGTGGGTCAAGAAAACAATTTGCAAATTGAAAATGAAGACATCCAATTTATATTTCCTGAATTTGGATGATACTTCATAGTTATGAGTCTGACACAAAGTGAAAAAAAAAGTTCTCTTGTGCAAGGTTTTAAAATGTAAAATATTGCATTTTAACAGGTTTATTGCATTTTATACTAGACCTAATCTACTCTCCCTTCCCCCAATAAACTAATTAAGTGCCATTCTATGCTTTTTTTCCTTGCTGTGTACCCTCTCAGCAGTTTATGGTAAAAAAAAATTCACATTTTTAGCTAAAATTGATGTTAGCATTTGGCAGACCCTCTGCTTTGCTCTCTTTTATTAAAAGGTTTTGAAATATAGTTTTCTTGACAGAGAGATCAAAAGAGGAAGATTTCTCAGATGAGAAAAATGGACAAGCACTGAGGGGAACTCACTGTGTCATATTTCCTGATTGGGTTCAGGTAGCTTTCATTTGGGTTGTTGCCAAGGTAAGAAAGCCTGTTTGGCAGCTCCCCAGCATCTTTGGATTGGCCAATGTGATAGCGCTCCATGTTGACCACGTGTGCCACAATGTGAATAGCTAGAGGAAAAGAGGAAAAATGTATAGCTATTCATATAGGCTCCCTTGAATCCTTGCTAAGGTCCCTATGGAATGCTTTTCTGGAACTTAGTCTACCATTTTGGTTTTCTAACCTCTGGGGGAAGAGGAGTGTTCACCATTCTCTGAGGTTCTCTAAATAAATCTTTAGTCACAAAATTAAGAAGCAAAATTAATCTGTTTATTTTTATTTAAAACACTAGTAGAAAAATATATTCCATATAGTATTTTGCAGGGATGATGGTATCATGAAATTATGCAATTAGTAAGAGTTATAGCTAGCTGGAACTGTACCAGGGGCAAGTTTCACTGGATATGGAGTAGGGTGGTACAATGGTGAGGAGGTAAGTCTGCCCCCTAAACCTCACCCCCTTTCACACTGGAAACTGGAGCACAGTGGCTCAAAGAATAGTTCTGAAGGTGCACTTGGTTTAGGAGGAGGCAGCATTTCATCCCTCCTCCTACGTTGGGTCATAGGATCATCATATTATATCAATGCAAGGCTAGAAGGGACCATTAAAGGCCATCTAGCCTAATACCAAGAAGGCAGCTAAGTAGCACAGTAGATAGAGTGCTAGGCCTGGAGTCAGGACTTATCTTTGTGAGTTCAACTCTGGCCTCAGAAACTTCCTAGCTATGTGACCCTGGTCAAGTCACTCAACCCAATAGTTTCCTCATCTGTAAAATGAGCTGGAGAATGAAATGGCAAACCATTTCATCTTTGTTCCAATGGGGTCATGAAGACTCAGACATGACTGAACAAAGGCTAATAATCTCATTTTACAGATGAGGTAACTGAAGTCCCTAAAGGTAAAGAGATTTGGCAAAAATCACACAGGGAGTAAGTGTTACATAAGGAGTAAGCCCAAGGTCACACAGGGAGTCAGTGACAGATTTTGAATATATGAACTCCACCTTGTTTGATTCTAAATTCAGAATTCTTCTTACTGTACCACTCTTACCTTACTTGGTTTTTGTTCTGGTTCAAATCTGTATGCACGTCAAATTGCAGACTAGCTTAGGAACTTCTAACTCTAAATCAACAATTATTTGGGGCAAAGGACTATGATTCAAGCCTAGGTATAGAATTCAAAAGATAGACAGTCTTAGCTTGGGAGCCACTCTGCTTGGCTTTCAGCCTGAGGCTGAGTGTGCTTGTTTATATTTTTTGCTATGAAAAAAGAACCATCAGTCTGGAGAGAGGTTTTCTGGTCTTTACACTTTAATAGTCAGTAACTGAGATGACCAGCACGAACTGGAAAGAGATGAAATCAACTATGAGTTGGTATCAGAGAGAAACTAAGGTTCCATGAGACCAGGGGAGACATGAAAATAGACTAATGGAACACCATTCAGCCTCAGCTTCACTAGACTAATGGCCCATAAAACCTGGAAGAGACTATAGACAATGTGTAGTTGGGGATGTGCCCAGCTGTAGCAGTGTGATGACATAGTCCAACGACATTGTTGGCCTTGAAGTTTCAGGTATAGGAGTTGTTCCTTCACAGGTTTACCCTGGCTAGACATTTCCCCCATGTGTGTGTTTCTCTATGCATGTCCCATTTTTCTCACTGATGATATGTGGGACATACTGTGCTCTAAGTTTTTTAGTGGGAAATGTTTGATTGCTATTTAGGTTATGTTATTACATCAAATTTCTGCTTTGAGCTACTTGTTTCTTATGATTGATTACTAAAAATAAATACAACTGCGGGATTTTTAAAAGTGCATGCATGTGTGTGTGTATGTGTGTGTGTGTGTGTTTGTGTGTTTTAGTGGATTAATTTTCAATGAATACCATGGAGCCAGGTGCATCATATTTGAAATAAGGGATGATGCCCCAGGTGCTACACCAGGAAGAGATCATGCCTTAGTACTGTGATTACCAGCCACCAGCATGTGATAACCCCCTGAAGGACATATGCTAGTGCTTACTTTCATGACTTGACATCTGTTAACAAACTCTCTTTCTTGCCTCTCACCTCTCCCTTGTATCTGTTTGCTCTGCGATTTTCTGAATTTGCCATTTAATCCTATTAACTTTGTCCAGTAACTATGTGGGACATGACCTCTTTCTTTAGGAAGAGTCTTTCTCTAGGCTCCTATTAATTATATGTCCATTCCTGATTCTTCTAAAGGATGGGGAATTCCTATACTTGAAAAAGTTTTGTATACACAGATACATTTACCAAATATATTCCTAATGGACTGAGATATGCCACTCTGCATACCCAGAAAGAGCCTTTTTTTGCATGTATTTAAGGACAAGGCTACACCGCTAACGTTCATGGAAATAGCTGCATTTCAACTTCAAACCAAGAAAATAAGCTCATAGCTTCATCCAGCCTGAGGGCTCTACTTCTAATGCTGTACATTCCTGGCTTGAGAAATCTGTTGGGTAGTCAGCAGTCACAACACAGAGGTGCTGATATACTGATGGATACTCTGAGAGTAGGATACCTGTGAGGGGGCCAGATGTTGTCTACCCCTGGGAAGCAGATTCAAGGGAAAGACCACAGCTGATTCTACCCAGGAGGTGTCTAACCCTCCCACTATATTTTCCTTTTCTCTTCAGGGAAGAGTTAGAACTGCTAGGTAATCCACCAGCCTGTGGTGAGACACTCAATCCGTGCAACAGGAGGAATGTTTTGACATCTCCAATGGCTATAGTGGAGGCCAGGATTGTGTTGGTAAATGTTTAATAACTGGTTATCCACAAAAAAGTATAAGACGTTATTTTAAGTTTAATCTGCATTATTAACATTTTCATTGCTTTCTTTAAAAAAAGACAATTAGCAAAATAATAAATTAAACTCTGATTTATAGGTTGTTTGTTGATATCTGAGTTGTTAATGCTCACAATGAAAATTTAACAATTGACACTTTTAACCCAACTTGAGCTGCTCAAGAACACCCCAATTGGAAGTATTCATTCCTTCCTTCCTTCCTTCCTTCCTTCCTTCCTTCCTTCCTTCCTTC
>NW_020954953.1:3408337-3511860 GCF_900497805.2 Vombatus ursinus
TTCCTTCCTTCCTTCCTTCCTTCCTTCCTTCCTTCCTTCCTTCCTTCGTTCCTTCCTTTCTTCCCTCTCCCTTCCTTCTCTCCTTCTTGCTTCCTACCTTCTTTTTTTTTTAATAGAGATTTTAACTTTCCATGGATATCAGTGTAGGCTGTTCATTTGTTTTCTCTTGATCTTGCTAAATGACTAACCTACCTCCTTTTCTCATAATATATTTACTAAATATCTTTTTACATGATTTCTTGCATGAAAAGCAACTTTATTAACATGCTATAACCAACTGTGTGCATCATGCTACATTTCCTGTATATGTTTCTCCATTCCCCATTGGGTAACTAGCAAGTTTAATTCTTTAGAAATTATGATATTCTATTATTTATGGTCATATAAGCTCAACAAAAGGTTTTTCTTTAAAAGGCTATTAAAAAGTTTTTTTTAATGTGGTTTTCTAGTGTCAGGTTGATGCTTAGAAAAGAAGTTGCTGCTTGAAAAAAATAGATTTTTCAAATGCAATCCAGTCAACTTTCTCTCTCTCCTTCTCTCTCTCTTCAAATCTGGCTGAAATATTTTTTCTTCTTCAGAAACAGTTTAAATGACCAAAGCAGATGTAACAACTGCATTCATGGTTTGAACAGGTAGGCATTCTTCATCCATTCAGTGGATCCGTGTGTAAATGGTTCTGGGTGGCCATGGATCTCATCAAAGAATCACTATAGGGTTCTGGTGATTGATGTAACCAACACAAATCATTCACAACCAGGAGCAACTGGTGAACCTCACCATTTGTAAGGAATCTTTCTTTCATTTGGATTTTACAAGACATCATCCATGGTGCAGCATCCTTTGGTAATGATGCTTCCCTGCTTTGTCCCTTACTCAAAAAGCAGAGACTCTCCAAATGAAATTATCTTGGGATATTTCTTCATATAAATCATTTCTGTATGTTTCAAGCAATCTTACATGATTTTAATGTAAGCATGGGAGATGTCTTGTTGGAGGAGAGCTCTACGTAGTAAAATTCCTTTTAAGAAAATAATCAACTAACAATAAGCACTGTGGGATCTTATACTCTCTACTCATTTCAGGTAATTGTGTGCCTATGAAGATGTGGTTTCCTGTAGAAAAGTATTTCCAAAAGCCTGCCTGCTCTCATCTCATATGTTCAAGCAAGCATACCCTTAACAAGTGCCTTAGATAATTCTCTTATTTTATAGAAATGAGCAAGTAGTCATATGGATCAATAGTGATTGATGTCATCTTGATTACTTTTTTGGTAATATTTCCATGTATGGATTTTTCCAGTCATTTGGTATTTTCTCTTCTTGCTGATATAGTAATTGCCATGATGAGGAGCCCAAAGGAAATTAGAAAGTGTCTTAACCAAGGAACCCTTGCCTCTTTGTTAGATGAAACATGTAAACCAAGGGAAAACCGGTTTAGAATATAAACTCAGTTGCTAGTGGTATGGAGGAGAATGGTAGAAGATTTCAAGCCATAGTGTTTTGTAAAACAGCAAAGAAGAGTGGGAGAGAAAACAAATCTGCAG
Source organism: Vombatus ursinus (assembly GCF_900497805.2). Classification (NCBI taxonomy): domain Eukaryota; kingdom Metazoa; phylum Chordata; class Mammalia; order Diprotodontia; family Vombatidae; genus Vombatus; species Vombatus ursinus. Next base: position 3,409,881 of record NW_020954953.1, read on the forward strand.
AAGGCTTGGCATGAGACCCAACTGAGACAGTTCAAACTCAGAGCAATTACAGATGAAAGTGGATAGAAAAGCAAACAGAAGCAAAATAAAGCAGTTCTGTCAGCATTTCTATACAAATTTTTCTTTATCATCCATGACACTAGCATCAACATATTTTGGCCCTAAAAGTTCAGTTTCTGATGTGCCATGTGAGGAAATGAAAAAAGTACTGGAGGAGATGAAGACAAATAGAACAGCTGGACTAGACCAAGTAACTCAAACAATATCCATGATAGAACTTAAGAGCTTTGGTGAGAATTGAGAATTTTTAGGCTCCTGTAGTTTGTGATCAAGGCTAGGACACTAGAGTGGCATCAGGTTGTAGAAAGCTTTGGATAACTGTTTTTTACTCAGTAGACAATAGAGAGCTGTTTAAGATTTTCAACAAGAGATGTGACATGACCTTATCTGTGAATATGGAAAACAAGTCTGATAGATGGCAATGTAAAAATGATTTGGAGAGAGGAGAGTGGAAGTGGGAAGACCTGTTAGGAGACTATTATACCTTTCCAGGTGGGTGGTAATGAAGATCTGTACTAGGACAGTGGCATGGGAATAGAAGACAAGGGATATACAGAGCTAGGATTAGAATAGAGGAAATGGGGATTTGTGCCAGTGTCGAAATTTAGATGGGTGCTATTTCCTCCCTCAGTGAAAATTTGGCTATTAGCATCAGATATAAAAAAGTCAGACAATTAAAGGCAGTCCTGTGGCCCAAACCCCTTGTCTAATATGGATGGGGCTCCCTTCTATTTGCTCCCATCATCTTCTGCTCTGAATAACCTTCAGACTCTACTCCATTTCTCTCTTCTAGTAGCACATTTATTTTAAAAAATCCCTTTAACACACAAATCTCTCAGCAAATCTTTTTGGAGGTGATGCCTCAGCAAACTGAAGTTACAATAGTGAGTCATATCTACATTGCAGGTAAGTCCCCTAGAGATCCTGGTCCAAAGTTTTAGCCCCATTCACCTTATCAGCTAAGTATGAAAACTATTATTGTTATATAAAGTACTCTTTGCCTGAGCTCTTAGCAAGCCCTAGGCAAGGCACAGTTTTCTTCTGCAAAAACCATCCATTCTAACTTCCAACATCTAAGGTAAGCAAAGGGGAAGATTTCCAGAATAGCTTCAAAGGCTTCAGTATCAGCATCTGTCCAAAACACCTGAGCAGGAGAGAAGTTACCATGGCAACCCAGACAGGGTTTCAAAAGAGTCTGGAGTACGGGAAGGGGAAGCTATGGTGGCTGAGGAAGTGGGGCATAAACTGAGGGACACATTCTCCTATCTGCTGCTAACTCTGTGCTACCCTATGACCACCAGGCTCTTTTTGACAACAACTGACCCAGCTCCCTCACCTGGGTCTGGCTACCACCCTACTGGCCATTCTTCTATTTCAACATTCCATGCACTATGAGCAACTGCTTAACTCCCTCCATTTAGAGCCTTGACTCTGCTCCTGATACCCTGGACTCTGATAGTTGAGCTTTTACCTTAAATTTCTCAGATCCACTACTTTCCCACCATTTTAAAGTCATGCTACCCATAGCTGCTAGTGACTGTACCTCCTCCACAGGGCCCCTTTATGTTTGATTTTCCTTCATTAGAATGTAAGCTCCTTGAAGGCAGGGACTTTAATGTTTGATTGCATTTATATCCCCAGTTCTTAGCAAAGTATTGGGCACCAAAAATGTTTTTTCTTTTCATCTTTCTTTTTCTTTTTTCTTTTTTTCTTTCTTCTTTCTTTCTTTCCTCTCTCCCTCCTTCCCTCCCTCCCTCCCTTCCTTCCTCCCTTCCTTCCTTCCTTCCTTCCTTCCTTCCTTCCTTCCTTCCTTCCTTCCTTCCTTCCTTCCTTCCTTCCTTCTTTTCCATTATTGATACATCTTAGGGTTAAAGGAGATTGATCTTGTGGAGGTTCATTATTTGCTTTGGGCATGCCACATGAAGCATAGCCTTGTGGAGACAGGTTGCTCCCTCCAAGACATGCCTGGATCCAGTTAGTTTACCTGAAAGCCACTCTGATGCACTCTAGGCAAATGCTTGTGTAGCTTGAAAGTGGGATTCAAGGCTTTCCTGCACTCCAGGTTGGTTCCTCCCTGTACTGGCCATTACTCTGCTCCCTTCCCACACACGACCTCATGGTCTCTCCCTAAGGCCCCACCTTTTCATCAGGCACAAAAATTCCTATTTACATGACTCTGATAATGACTCCAGTGAAGAGCTGTATTCCTGAGAGAAGGCAGTAAAAATAGCATAGGCAGAAAGTAGGGACGTGACATCAAAGTATTTCTGAGAAGCACTGGGGAAAAAGAATGAAGGAGACAACTTCTTAAAACTCTACTTTCTTTTACATTGGGTGAATTAATTAATTCATTAATTAGTATCAAAGTTTCGTTTTCAAAATGTTTTCTGGGGAGGAGAAAGGCAGGGGTACTTTGTACCGGCTGGTAGTGGTGGCAGGGAGATAGGTAGCAGCTATGCCACCACCACCTGGGGTTATTCAATGAAGGCTTGGGGTGGGGGGAGGGGTGGGGGTGGCTAGATAGGTAGGGTGGGCGCAAGGATCCTGGTCATCTTCTGACAGTGTCTTCGGAGAATTCACTTGGGAAGATTGACCAGCATTTTCCCAATGGCCCTGTCTGGAATCATATAGAGAAATATTTTAAGAGGAGTAGAAAAAGCATATACCAAAGGAATCAGTGCCTTCAGTTAATAGACACCGGTGGGCTAAATGATCATGGACTTGGAGGAAATGCTGGCAAGAAGGAGGGGAAGGCTGGCTTTGCCTGATGGAGGTGCTTACAGAAGGGAGGATTCCTTTGGGATGACAAGGATTTCCATAATATGACTGTCAATGAGGCCGGCTTTGTCATGGGTTTTTTCTGGGTCTATAGTTTTCTGGAGATGCTAGAAAATATTTACCTTGGAAGCTGTTTTAATAGCATTACTTAGGCAGAAGATTGGTGAAAGAAAAAGAAATGTACTTAAAGAGAGACAGAAGCAGAGACAGAGACACACACACAGAGAACATTTCCAGTGTAATTTCAGCATCTGAGTAAATTCCACATATTCCACATGTTTTGTTTTCACTGTTTGGCTGGGGGTGACCATTGGAAACCACCATGGCCTTGTTTTGCTGTGAGCTTGTTGTGACTATACTTAATGTTCTTCAGCCTCTCACCCCCCCCCAAGTCATGGGGTAGGGAGGAGAGAGTATATGGCTTTATATATTGCTTCAGCTTAATTTCCTTTAGACTTTCTTCATCCCCTCCTTGTTAGAGTCCTATTTTCTTATCTCATGGTGGTATGAGGTCACTCTGTGTTCTCAAAGACTACACCAGTGATGTAAATATCCTGGTAAATCCCACCAAGCTGGAAAGGCTTCAGGTAGAGCTGCAAATCCAATACCTTCACTTTACAGGGGGGAATCTGTATGTCTGACATCTGAGGACAAGCTTTGCTATGTTCAGAGAGACATATCACCAGATCAGTAGGATGGTCACTTCGTGACAAATTTTTGAGAAGACCAAGAGATATGGGATTGTAATCAGCATCAGTGGAGGGAATTCCCACATCAAGGAAATCACAGCTCCTTAAAGTATGAGGTAAACAGTTCTTTCACCACTCATTGTTTAAAATAGAGCAAGGGAATGGGGTGTCTTGCTACCCCCAAATATCATAATGCTACTAAGAGAATCTGAATATAAGATGGTAGATTGTCACTCCCAGGAGGATTTCCCACTCTCACAGTTGAATGACTTCTAGGAACATTGCCAGAAACTTGAAAATTCTGGTTTTTCCATATGGATATTGCTTTATGCTGTAAATCATTTGAGGGTCAGATAGGTGGCACAGGGGATAGAGTGCTGGGCCTGGAGTCAGGATGACTCATCTTCCTGAGTTCAAAAAATCTGGCCCAGGCACTTACTAGCTGTGTGACCCTGGACAATTTACTTAACCCTCTTTGCCTCAGTTTCCTCATCTGTAAAATGAGTTGGAGAATGAAATGGCAAACCACTCCAATATCTTTGGCAAGAAAACCCCAAATGGGGTCACAAGTGGTAGGACACAATTGAAAAATGACTGAACAACAACAAATAAATCATTTGGGGCCTGGTGTGCCTTGGTTTTCTTCACACACTCTAGGATTTGAACAAACTGACTGTCTTATGGATCCTCACATACCACATTCCATTTTCTGTCTCCATAGCTTTGCTTAGCTGAGCTGTCACCTCTGCCAGTAAGGTAATCCTTTTTTGCCTCTGTCTCCCAGAGTTTTTAGTTTCTTTGAATATTCAACTTAAGTGACATGCCTACAATGGAACATTTCCTGATCTTCCTCTTCCTCTCTTCTAACCACTAGCTGCTAGTACCTGCCCCACAAATGACCTTGTATTTGTATTGTACTTTCATGTAAACATTATTTTCCTCAAATGAATGCAAGCTCTTTGAGGGCAGGGACTGTTAAATTTTTGTCTCTGTATCACCAATACCTAGTATATAGTAGGTACTCAATAAATGCTTTTACACTCGTGATGGAAAATGCTATCCACATCCAGAGAAAGAACTATGGAGTCTGAATGCAAATCAAAGCATACAATTTTCTCCTTTTTTTTCTTTCTTATGGTTTTTCCCTTTTGTTCTGAGTCCTCTTTCACAACATGACTAGTGTGGAAATATGTTTAGTATGATTGTACAGCCTATATCAGATTGCTTGCCATCTTGGGGAGGAGGGAGGGAGAAAAATATTTGGGACTCAAAATCTTATAAAATTGAGTGTTGAAAACTATCTTCACATGTAATTGGAAAAAATAAAATATTATTAAATGGGAAAAAATAAATGCTTTAAATTGGCCACAAAGTGGTGTGGTAGATAAAGCACTGGGCTTGGAGTCAGGAAGACCTGACTTCAAATTTGCCTTTAAACACTAGTTGTACAACCCTGGGTAAATCACTTAACCTCTGTCTATCTCAGTTTCCTCACCTGTAAAGTGGGGATAATAATAGTAACTACCTCATACAGTTGTTGTGAGGATCAAATGAGGCGGTATTTGTAAAAGCACTTAGCATTGTGATTAACTAGTATTGTTGTTTGTCCTGCATTCTTGAAGAGGACCAATGATATCAGGAAGGTGATGCTGTGACTTGCAAGTGAACTGGATTTAAGTGAGGCAGGACTGTGCAAAGTCACTAACTTCATTCTCTCCTCCAGAGCCATTTGAGTCCAGTGGCTAGATATAGATCAGGACAACTAGAGATGGCCCACTATTGACTAGTAGGAGACATTTAATAAATGTTTATTCCTTTACCTCCCCTTCCTTTTATTAATTTATTGATTATTATAGATTAGTATGTTATTTTCAGATTGCTTTTTCAAAAACCAACCCTACTTCTTTAAAAACAGCCAGATTCCCAGCACCTTCAAGGTCACTTGCTTTCATTTTTCCCTGTTATAATGTAGAAGGTAGTTCAGATACTGTGAATAGCAGGCAGGGGTGTCACAGAGGTAGAGGTATTCAATTCAGTTCAACCAATATTCACCAAGTCACAGAATCATCATTCTAGATCTAAAAGGGAGCTCCAACACCACCTAGTCCAATTCTATAGACAAGGAACCCAGGGAAGTTAAGAAACTTGCCCAAGGTCATACAAGTAGTAAGTATTAGAGATAGGATATAAACCCAGAGACTCTGGCTCCAGAACTTTTCTACCGTGTCATTTTTACTACATGACTATTATATGCCAGGCACCCTGCTAAGTTCAGGTTCTACAAAAACAAAATTCAAAGTCACTGCACTCAGGAAGCTTATATTATTCCACTAACTGAGGGTACAACTGGTCCTCAGATAACAGATTTAGGTCTAGAAGGGACCGTAGAGGTCAATATAATGGAGAGTGTTGAGCTATAGCTATGGCTCCAAGTTTGTAAACTTTGCTTTTCATCATAATAGTGATGGTGTGGGACTCAGAGGCTTATAAAGGGGCAGAAGTTAAGGTACTAAGTCTCAACAGAATTATGTAGCGAGGTGTCCATCCTGGCTGCATTAGCAGCTATTTCTAGAAAGATTTTCCACTGAAAAGAAATTTAGTTCCACATTTTATGGATCTGTAAAATAGCTCATTACATTAGTCAATGTCTTCTTTTTACTCTCCAAGTGATTTGGATTTCATTATATACCAGCATTGATCATAAGCACCATAGGTATTAAACTTGGCTAATAATGCAACAGAGCAGGTACTACCACATTTCCTGTCTGTCTGCAGCAGGGCATTTGCTAAAGGAAAACAGAATTAGGAAAAGCTGAGGTGCATCCAATTTGACAGAGTTGAGAAAGAAATAACGAAATGATAATAGCATTTCCACAACATAACACGGATGCAAGTTCTGGTATGAACTTTAATTTTGGGCCTAGCAGGACCAAATGCTCTATCCTCTCTACTATTTTAAGAGAGAGTTGCATCCAGCTAACCTTTGCTGATTTATCATTGTGACAGAATTTGGGTGGAGGTGATAACAGCATTAGGAATGTTAGGGGCTTGGAGACATCAAATTATGTTTCTTCTTTTCCCAAGAGATCCTCAATATAGTTGTTTGGTCCAACCAACAATCATGTACCCTTCCCCAAAACAGGTATGAACCTGAGCCTACAATGCAGGGAATAACCTGTTTAACTCAAGTGTGAATTGTTTACTTTCCAATTACATTCTGATGAAATCCATGCTCTCAAATTCCTTTAGTGCATATCCTGGCAGGACTTAAAAATCCTCAATTAAAAAAAACTCCTCAATTAAAATAAAAAAGATTTAATTCTCCCTTTTGGGGAGCATAAAGGCATCTCCTCTTCCATATACAGATCATATTTCTTATATCTAACAACTCATCATTGACTCTAGGATCTCTTATGTGTGGGGAATTTTAATACATTGCAAAGCATAACATGCCAATATCAAAGCTATGTTCTATCTATTCCATTTAATTTTCAGAGCCAAACCTCATAATATTGGTAGGTGTCATCCCTGCGATAGATTTACTCGTGTGTCTCAGCTTAAAATGCATGGAACGTAGGGCAGTATATTCTAGGGACATAGCGCTCCTACTATTTTTTTAAGTGTTAGTTAGACACAGACATGGTACCTAAAGGTACTTGTATTGGTATAACAAGCTGAACATCCAAATAATTCAATGGGATTTTTATGGAACAATAGATTGTACTAGAGAAAGCATGACAGGTCAGTTGGACTATGGTATCCAATCAGTAACAGGTCACACCATGATGAGGGCATATTGGGAAGCCACTTGTTTTCATGTCTCATTTTTCATTCTTGGGTGGAAATAACTATCAATGTAATCAGGTCATGGTACTAACATACTGAGGTTATGAATACTTTCAAATTAGAAATACATGCCTCAGTCGTCATGGAATCCCAAGAGGAGACCTACATCGGTTATTCCAGGTTTTGTCATTTTTACAGTTAAACAGTCTACGAAGACCTTTCATGATCAGCCTACCTTGTCAGTCTCATTTCACACTGTTCTCCTTCATAAGCTCTGCCTTCTGGTCACAGTAGAACTCACCATTTCAGCATCTTCCCAAACATTCACTCTCCCTCCTTATTTCCTCCTGCCAGAGGATGTATCCTCCTCATAGAACCCTTGTACCTCCCCCATGGAGCCTTCCCTAATCTCTCAAATTGCTCTCTCCCTCCCAAAATCACTTCAAATTATATTATTATGTACAACAAAATTGAATGCATATATAAAAGAAGGGGTAAAATCTTACTCCAAACATTAGCAAAGCCAAACCAAATGAATTGCAAAACATTAAATAAATAAAGAAAATGCTTTTGTTTGATGACCTCTACTAAGCCTACCTAAAATTCTATAACTTTTGACTCCATTTTCCTCTCTTCTTCCCTTCCTTCCCTTTTCCTTCCCTTTCTTAAAAATGTATCTTATATATGTATATATAGACATAATTGTAGTAAGTTTATATAATTCTTACTCTGCTGATTTTGGTTCAAATCAAAGCATATAAGCCTTTGTGTATTTCCTTGTACATGTCATGCCTTGAGTTTTGTGATACTAAAATATTCTATTCTATTATTACACTATAACTTTTTCTGTTATTCTCTAATTATTGGTCATACAGGTTTCTTCTAGATTTCTGCTATTACAAATAGAGCAACTATAATATTTTCACATAGTTAGGCCCTCCCCCACATGTGATATTTTAGGGCTAGAATTCTAACAAGTAGTATCTTCTACTTGAAGCCTTTCCTACTCTTCCCAGCTGCTAGTGTCTCATCCACCCAAACTACCTTGGATTTCCTTTGTAAATATTGTGTACCTACTTATATGTGAATATGTTTTTTACTTTCTTGATGTAAGTTCCTTGAGGACAGGACTTTTGATTTTGACCTTGTGTCCTCAAGGACACTATAGTACAGTGCTCAGTGCATAGTAGGTGCTTAATAAATGCTTGATTGAGGGATCAAATGCAATCATTTGATCCAAATATTTGTTCCAAAAGTAGGATCAGTTTTATGACTCATTGTGTATTTTCATATTATTCTCCAAAATGTTTGGCCTAGTCTGTAGTCCTACCACTAATGCATTAAAGTGCCATTTCCCCACAACCTTGCCAACATTGGATTTTATTTTACCATTCTAATGGATTCAAGGTAATATTTTAAGGTTGTGGTGATTTGTATTTCTCTGATTAGGAGATCTCAAATTTTTTGTAATATATCTGTTTTGTCTTTCTAATAAAGCATAATTTCATTGAAAGTGGGGATTATTTCTTGGTTTTGTTTATCCTAGCATAATATTCTGTATACATGGCACTTAATAAATATTGTTTTGAATTGAATTATTTTTTTAAAGCAAAAGAAAAAAGTTTTCTATAACCTTCTCTAAATGAATCAAACATTCAGTGAATGCCAGTAATTTGATATAAATTAGACTACCAATGCAATATCAATGGAACACCTGAAACACTCCCTTTTCATACTCCCCTACCCCAGCTCCCTGAATAGTTGTATAGGTTCAAGATAATCTGTGCCACAACAAGCCCCCGCAAATGTATTTATCTTCTGTACTTATTCTGGCTTCCATCAGTCAGAGGACACAATTAGTTCAAAGCAAAGACATTGAATGAAATAGAATAGAAAGAAAAATTCACGATGAAACATTACTGCCACATACCAAAGGCACATTCTCCCCAAAATATTATTGGTGAGGAGAGTGAGCACAAAAAGGATCTCACATAAGGGACACATACATGTGAGGGACACATACATACATGTGAAGGACACATACATATGAGGCACACATACACATGAGGGACACGTATGTGAGGGACACATACGTGTGAAGGACACATTGGGCTACAGCATGTGTTGAGGGGCAATTTAAACTGATAGTTCTTTAGGACCACCATCAGTGTCTTCTGGTGTCATTGCAATGTTCTTACTGGGTCTATGCTCTGGTAGGTGTGGCAAATTAGCCTGCCAATTTAAATTCAATGTAGCATCAGAGACACTCTCATTTCATATTTCCGTCCCCAGGTTTCCATATAGTTATATAGATTCCAGATAATCTGTGGGATATCAAGGTCCCACCAATGTATTTACCTTTTGTATTTATTCTAGCTTCTATTAGCCAGAGGGCACAATTAGTGAAGACATTTAATGAAATGGAATAAAAAGAAAAAGTTTCTAGAAAAGAGAATATCTTTGCCACATTCTTCTGGTCCTATTATTCCTCATGGTGATGGTCTTGTGTTGTTGATGGCCATACCCCAAATCTCTGTTGGCTTGTTTCTCTTCTGAGAACACTCGTCTGAGTGTTCCTCCGGCAACTTCAGAGCATAATTTCTATTGGGAATTGTTCCCTATTACTATATACTAAGGGGGACAGCTAGATGGCACAGTGGATAGAATGCTGAGCCTAGAGTCAGAAAGATTCATCTTCCTGAGTTCAAATCTGACCTCAGACACTTACTAGCTGCGTGACCCTGGGTAAGTCACTTAAACCTGTTTGCTTCAGTTTCCTCATCTGTAAAATGAGCTGAAGAAGGACATGGCAAAACACTCCAGTATCTTTGCCAAGAAAACTCCAAATGGCATCAGGAAGAGTCAGACACAATTGAACAACAATAACAACTATATTCTGGGCTCGCCTCTTCAGAGTCACAAAAAGCCATCTTATTTTCAGACTTCTAGGGTATAGTCACCAGACCTTCACCATTGATAAGGGAAGGTTAACAACCATAGCCACAAATACCCAGGCAAAAAAAAAAAGCAGAGTACCCCCAAGTTAAAATTTGTCTTTTTTTTCTACCCCTAAGTCTTATGCTGAGATCAAAGCACTTTTTTATGGTTAACTATCTAATTTATACTTAAATATTCCCGAGATTCTCTCTCGTTTAGCGTGGGAATATATTTTAGCTAGAACAAAAGTTAAACTAAGGAGACAAGTTCAATGTCCTTCACCCATCTTGCACATATTTCTGTCTTTATAATTCACAGCTACCAGGAGGGAAGACTGATAACTTTAATGCTATATTTTGGAAAGGGAAAAATCTTCTTTTCCTTACATCCTCCTTGTACTAAAGAACATCTGTGACTTCAGGAAATAGCTTCAAAAATACTTTAAACATGAGAGGCCATGTACTCTAGCATATAGAACACTGGGATAGAGTCAGGTCATAGGGTCATAGGTACAGAGCTGGAAGGGACCTTAGAGACAATCTTGTCTAACCCTTTATTTTATAGATGAAAAAAATGGGGGCACAGGAAGGGTGTGGCTTGTCCAAGATCCCATAGGTAGTATGCACCAGAGGTGACCAAATTTCCTTCCTACCTCTGCTTATGATTTGTTGAGCAACTTCGGGCAACTTGCTTTCTGTCTCCGTCCATCTAACAAAATGGGAAAAGCAATACTTGTCTCCAATCAACTCCATGAATCTATTTTATAGATTTAATATCTATATGGCTCTTTGAGTTCTGTAGAAGGCAAGGATGCTCATAGAATTTATAGCTGAAAGAGACCTTAAGTGTTATCTAGTCCAACACCTGCATTTGTTTAACAAATTAAATTCTAATCCGTCTTCTCATTATGTCATATATTTAAAAGCAAACTAATGCTTCAAGGTTCAGCTCAAAAGCCATTTCTTCCGTGAATCTTTTCATGAACCTCCATCTCTCCATATTCACTTATTAAAGACTTTCTAATCTGTATTAACTTCATCTGTGTACGTGGCCATTGGCACTGATTATATCCATTTCCTAACTGATGTAGATCAATTGCCACAAGGAGATCAAAAGAGCCTAAAATCTCCCCAGACAACACTTAATTTCCTTGCTAAGTGTAGGTATAGAGATACTCCAGCCAAGGACAGCAATGTCTAGAGAATAGACCTGTTTAGATGATAGATTGTTTGTAAAATCATATAGAGAAGGATGGTGTAAGATTATGAGCAGTAAGTTCATAAGGTAGCAAAATGCAATGGAAGGGGAAAAAAGTTTGAAGAAAAAAAAGCATTTATAAAGCACCTACTATGTACTAGGGATGGTACTAAGTCTTTTTACTCCACCAAAAAAATTTTTTAAGTATGTTAGAGGTATAAAACTAAGTGTTACATAAGTTGGGAGAGGGTTGAATTTGGAGTTCTGTAATGATATTACACATTTGTATATTTTTCAAAATGCCATTTATATGGTACTTAAAATGTTTTAAACACTATGCTAAGTGCTTTAAAAATATCTCATTTGATCCTCATAACAACCTTGGGAGGTAGGTCCTAGTATTATTCCCATTTCACAGATAAAGAAGCTGAGACGAATAGTGTTAAGGGACTTGCCCAGGGTCACAGAGCTAGTAAGTGTCTGAGGCTGAATTTGAACTTGAGTCTTCCTGATTCTAGGCCCTAGCACTCCATTTAGCTGCTTGTGTATCAGACCTCTGATTTCATTAGTGTAGGAAACTCTCTGTCAAGACTGTCAGATCAGTAATCATTTTCCATGCTTGGGCACTTGGAGGTTAAATAACTTGCCCAGACTCATGCATGTCAGAAACTGGACTTTTTTTGTTTTCATGCTCAGACACTTTTGATCCATGTTGTCCCTCTCACACTGACCATAGATTTTAAAGCTGGAAGGCTCATATAGTCGAACCGAATTGAACTCATCTTCATATGTATAAGGAACAGAGACAACTTGCGCAAGGTCACAGAGCTAATAAATATCTTCTGAGTTGAAATTTGAACTCAGGTCTTCCTGATCCATAGTCCAGCCCTCTAACCCCTAGTATACTAACAAGTACTACTGCAGGTACTACTATATGGTACTTAATAAATGTTTATTGAAGGAATAAACCAGGCATTAACTCAAAGATACAAAATGATGGAGAGCGATACATTCAGATTTCCTCTTCCACACCCCAAGTACATTCTACAGCAGCAAGGGAAAATCTCTCTCTGGGGATTTGTCACTCACAAATCTGGACCCAGATATTTTTGCCAGAGCACTTGCATCTGAAGCCATCTCTGTTTTGCCCTTCTCCAGACCCTCTCCTGAGGCTACCTAACGTCGCCGGGTCAGAGTTGCATCTGATAATGAAGTGTCTCTCTCTGCTACTTCCATGGTAACAAGCAGTCTTGCAGATTTCCATTCGGGGGAGGGGGGGTGGGGATGCTCTCCCTGTCTCCCGATCCCTGACAAAGCAATTATTACATTTTCAAAACTTTCCTTACTGAATAAGAAATTTGACCAGCATCTATGGTTTTAGGGAGGGTTATGGTGGGGTGGGGACCCTAAATAAACCAAGCTCTGATTGCCTTGCTCTTGCTGCCTTTTGTAAAGAGCTGTCCTGAGCTGCCTCTAATCCTGGGAAAACAGCCCAGAACGTCCTGCCCCCGTGTCCTGGGCAGCTTGTCACTGTGCACTTCTTAACCCATTTTAATAGAGGTGGGTAACTTTGGAGGGAGCACAACCACCCCAAGAGTTTGCGCTCCAACCTCTAATTTCTCACTCATTCTCCTCTAGGATTGAACCACAGGCTTTCATTGGTTATACTGTTAAAGGATGCAATTAGAAAGTGATGGAATGATGCTAGGGAGGAAGGGGAGAAGAAGGGAGGGGAAAAGAAGGGAGAAAGAGAAGGGAGAAAGGAAGACCACAAAACAATGTCATCTGGAATCTTGGGCAGCTCTGTAAATTCAGTGATGGGAATCTTGATTAGCCTGGCTTTCTGCCTTCTAGCCTTCCAGCTTTCCTACTTATGATAAGAAGTGCCTGGGCGGTGGGTAATCCCCTCCTAATAAATCATTTTCAGAGATCTCTAACCCCAGTAATATAAAGCCCTACTTACACACCCTTCCATTCTTATTAATGCAGAGCATTCTAGACTCCCAGGTGTTCCAGGTAGAACTTGAGGAACCTTCCAATTGAAAATGCTTTTGAACCTGTAGTGAGCAGTAGAAAATGGCCTGTGCAAAGCTTGACCCACCCTCAGACTCAGTTCCTTTCATCCTCCGGGTTCCAGTGCTAGACAATTACCAAACTGGCAATCCCCCATAAGCTGTGAAAATTAGTTTGCCAACCTGTAATAGGGAGAGACTTCCAGAAACAGTCCTGGCCTAGGCCTCAGCTGTAGGATGTTGAAATAAGGACCCCAGCTCAGGAGGAAAGGCCCCAGAGAGTTGCAAACATTCAGTCTCTTTAGTACTTGGCCCTCATCCTGTCCTTTTCCAAATAAAATAATAACATAAAATTAAAAAAAAAAGAATTATTCCTAATCTAGTTCTGCTGGAGGCACTTGGAGAGTTGTCTAAAAACTCTAGCCCAGGTCCTGGTTAATAAAATTCAGTGGGATTTACAAATGAATGCCACTCACATTGCCCCATAGTCAGCACACATTCCTGCAGAAATCGGACCAAAGTTTGGGACCTAATTCCGGCTGCAGAGGCCTAGTCAGAATTTGTCCCTGGGATCTCATTTCTAAAGGATGGTTAATTAGGAAGTGACGAACTCCAGAATTATTGTTATCATTGACAGGCAGGCAGAAAGATAGTAAGGACTGACCAGACTTCTAAGATTCTTTCTCAATTACAATCCCTTTGATCTTCTTTCTTTCTTTATTTTTTTTAGAGAAAAGAAAAACAACTTACTCAGGGCAACTGAACTCTTAATTGTAGCCCTTATGATTTTCCCCTTTCCCCCCTTCAATAAAAGCTTTTTACTTGAACTCTGGCATTAGCTCACTAATTAAATGTGCATGGGTAGGGTTTCCAAGATTCCTGCTCTCTTTTAACTCTAAAAGGGCTTTAGTAAGAAAATAGATGGTGTTGCTTAAGGTTAAGATCCAGCTGCAGCATCTTTCAGTAAATGCCTGGCAAACTCAGGCCTATCCTGGGAATTTTCACCATGGACTCTTCAAAGGCTTGAGCAGCTCCCTCTGTACAGGAGCTATAGAGAAAGTCCACAAAATGCACCACGGGGATTTCCATGTTTTTAGCTGATGGCATTGGATTTGCTGCCAGACTTCTAAGTGCCTTCTAAACCAATGTAGATTTAAAAAACACATTAAAACTTCAATTAAACGTTTGCATTGCTTGCATGACAGGACTCTAGAAGGCTTAGTTTTTTCCTGTTGATTTCTTAGGAAGTCACAGGAGTACCTTCTTCATCCCTAAGATGTTTTCTTCTTTCTCTCTTTTTCTGCTTTTGTAACTCTCCAGGACCACTGCCCTCTGCCTTGCCCCCCACCATTGGAGAATCAAAACGGTAAATGGTGGATCCCTGTCGTCGTTTCTCAGGCATAGGTGCTAGGGAGAAGAAAAAATTTTAAAGCACGATTTTGGATTTGACTTTATGTGCTGTTTGTTGCAAGTCGTTTCCCCCACTAGAATGTGAGTTCTTTGAGGTTGGGGCCCATGTTTTGTTTTTGTATCACCAAGTGCTTAGCACAGTGCTTGGCACTTGTGAAACACTTAATAAATGCTTATTGAGTAATCTATGATCTCTGAAGTAGCTGTCAATTCCACATATTCACTTAAGACATATACTTACATATATGGATGCATACACATATGCATACTGGAACTATTTGATCTACTCAGAATCTATTCTTTGCTTAGATCTGAAGGATTCTTTTGGGGGGCTGGAATTTTTATTTTTTTATGGGTTTAAATCCTTTCTATTGTATGGTATTAGTGTGTATAAATTAAGAAAAAAATGTATTTAAAAATCTTCCTTTCTAGTTTCATTCCTGTGCCTCCTTGTGATGTGGAGGTGACCCTGGGTTCTCTGAGGCTATGGCAGGAGGGCTCAAGGTCGGATGAGTCCTCTCAAGCTGGACAACCTTTGAGTACAGGCTTGGTGACAGACATGAGTCTATCTTCTGAAAAACAGCTTAGCTGAAGGGCAAAGAGACTCATCACTGGAAGGCTAGCCGTCAAGTGATTTTTTTTAAACCACAGCAATTTATGAAACTGTTTACTAAGTCATGGAAGGGTTGTGATCTGCACTGCTAGAAAGAGTACCCATGCCAATGAAATCACAATCTTTCAAGTACTGAAGGAAGAAATGTATATAAACCAGCAGAGAGAAATCTCTACCATCAGTTGAAGGGGGTGGGGTTTTGTATATATATATATATATGCATGTTTGTATATATGCATGTATGTATACATATATATGTGTGCATAAATATAGACACACATACCCATATGTGTGTATATATACACTTATGTATATATGCATATATACATATATACACTTATGTATATGTACACACATATGGGTATGTGTGACTATATGTATCTATATGTATATGTCTATATCTATATGTATATACACATATACACAATGTAACTGTGAAAGAGGAAATTATGTGATAGAAGCATATATCTAGCATTATATCTGTATCACAGTAATATGTAATATATGTATATCATATAGAGGTAATATGTTTATATTACATAGAGGTACTGTGTGGTCCTTCAAAAAGTTTATATTCCAGTATTTCAATGAATCTATGGACACACTAAAGTAAAAATTCCCTCTATTGGTGTTAGAGGCAATTAGATGACCTGGTCAATAGAGTGTTGGCTGTGGAGTCAGGAACAATTGAGTTTGAATCCTACCTCAGACACTTAGTAGCTTTGTGACCCTAGTCAAGTCAGTTAGCCTCAGTTTGGTCATCTGTAAAATGGAAACAATAATAGCACCTAAGTTACAAGATTGTAGTAAGAATTAAAAGAGATATATGTAAACCTTAAAGAGATATATAAATGGTAGCTATTATTATTATTACCCTTAATGCCTCACTTTCCCTCACCCCACATAGCTAACCAGTTGCTAAATCTTATAATTTTTATCTTTATGACATTTCTCATGTCCACTACTTTCTTTCTACCCACATTATCATCCTAGCTCAGATTCTCATCACCACTCTTCTAGATTACTGTATTAAGCTTTCAAATTGGTCTACCTGCCTCAGGTGAGTAGATTGTCTCTAATTCATCCTCTATGTAGCTTTCAAAGTGATTTTTTACTGAAATGCAGGTCTAACGATATAATTTCTGTACTCAGTAAACTTCAGTGACTAGTATGCCATTGCCTCTAGGATCAACCATAAGCTTTAAAGCTTGGCTTTTAAAGCCCTTTGCAACCAGGCTCCCATCTCTGCTACCAACCTTGTCCTACATTACTCCCATTCCTACACTTCAGGTCCAGTTAATCTGGTGTTATGGTGCTGGAGAAGACCTTTGAGAGTTCCTTAGACAGCAAGGATATCACATCAGCCTATACTTCAAGAAATTAACTCAGATTTCTCATTGGAAAGACATGAGAAGACAAGACTCTGGAAAGGACCCTGATTTGGGGAGAGATTAAAAGCAAAAGGAGAAGGGTATGGCAGAGAATGAGATGGATAGATGATGTCATGGAAGCACCAAATATGAGTTTGGACAGACTTTGGGACATGGAGGATGGAAGGGCCTGGCATGCTATGATCCCTGGGGTCACCAAGTGTCAAGCATGACTGAATGACTGAACAAATAACTTGGTATTCCCTGTTTCTCACCCCTGAAACTCCATCTCTTGTCTCTGTACCTTTATATCAACTCTTCCTCATGACTAGAATGCTTTCACCTTGTTTTTGTATCTTAGAATCCCTCGTTTTCTTCCAAATTCTATTCAAATGCCACTTTTTATAAGAAGTCTTTCCTCTGCTTCTACTGCCTTCTCCTCCATAGAATTATCATGTGTTTATTTTTCTGTACATCTGCTTATGAGAGGCAGCATCACACAGTGGGTAGAAAGCTATGTTAGAACCTTCCAGAACCTACAGTTCACTGGCATAGCTTTCAAGAACTGAGGGTCACTTTCCAACCATAATGAGAAATTGCAGTAGGAATTTGTGGGGGGGGAGGATTAAACAATGAATAAAGTTCACAGCATAGTAGGGGGATAGTTCACACACTGCTAAATAGGCCTACCTCTGACCCCTAGTATCTATGTGACCCCTGGACAAGTTTTTGAAATCTTTCTTTTTTCAAATCTGATCTATATTTTATAGTAGCAGTGCTGATCTTTACCTTACTCATATCCACTGTTATCAGTATTGTATTTTTTTTTCTGCCATTCTTCCCTACCTTTTTTTGGCATTGAAGTAATCAATAGGATACATTGACTTGATTTGAAGGATCTTACCTATTTCATTGTAGAATTTTTCTAATTCTTCATCTCTGAAGGAGATAATGGTGCTTAAGCTGCAATTATCTTCAAGGTTGTCTTTTTCACTTATGCTCATGCTTTTTATTCATATTGTTCAGTCATTTTTCAGTCATGTCCTACTGTTTGTGACCCCTGTTTGGGGTTTTTTGGCAAAGATCTTGGAGTCTTTTGCATTTCCTTCTCCAGCTCATTTTACAGATGAAGAAACTGAGGCAAATAGGGTTAAGTGACTTGCCCAGGGTCAAACAGCTAGTAAGTGTCTGAGGTCACATTTGAACTCAGATCTTCCTGACTACAGGTCCAATGCCACTGTGCCACCTAGCTGCTCTGTACTCATAAATAAGCATTACAAAATGAAAACACCAATTGTTCCATGAGATGATCTTTCTTGTTGTCTTTAAGGACATGAAAAAACCCAACTCTGCTAACTCCTCATTTTCCTCTATAAGGAGGACCTTCCTTTTAATTAAAATTTGAGATTTAAAAAAAATTATATTTAAAAAAATTTTTTTAATTAATTTATTTATTTTTAGTTTTCAGCATTCACTTTCCCAAGATTTTAATTCCAAAGTTTCTCCCCATCTCTCCCCTCCCCCCACCCCAAGCAATCTGATATAGAATCTACATATACACTTATATAAAACTTATTTTCAGATTAGTTATGTTGAAAAGAAGAACCAGACCAGTGGGAGAAACCATGAGAAAGAAGAAACAAACAAAAAAGAAAAAAGAAAAAAGAGAGAGATCAAATAATGTACTTCAATCTGCATTTAGACTCCGTAGTTCTTTTTCTGGATGTGGACAGCATAAAATTTGAAATTTTATTTTGTCTTCTGGTTTCGTTTATCATGAGAATATTGATATTGGTATAGTCCATATTTTCTAATAGTAGGTCAATTATAGAATCACAGAATTTCAAAGTTGGAAGGAAATTCAATGGCCCCTTAGTCCAATTTAGACCTGAAAAAGAATCCCTTCCTAGGAGATTACTCCCCTAAGGATATTCTCCAGCTTGTCAATGCCATCATTTAGATGTGGTATCCTGAACTGAATCTGATACTTTAGATGTGGTCTTTTATTCCTAAATACTAAGCCTTTCCTAATGTAGTCTAATATCACATTAGTTTTCTTGGCCGCCATTTCATGTTGGTGATCCATATTAAATTTGCATTCCACTAAAACCCTCAGATAATTTTTTCAGATTAACTTCGGTCTAGTCATGCTTCTCCCATAGTGTACTTGTGAAATTGATTTTTTTGAATTCATTAGTCATTGGACAGAGATCAAACATTTAGAAAATCTACAGTTAACTTAATAGTTCATTGGTAGACTAAAAAGGATGTGATTCATAGCACTCTCTGCTCCTTTTCTGTCCTCCCAACACATTCATCATGGAAGAACAAAACAACCACATGGGACTAAGGTTGATTTTGTATTTTCTTTGATTCTTGAGTTGTCAAAGCCAAATAATTCATTAGCATATGACCAGTCTACTCATGATGAGTTTCTCGGTACTTAGCTAGATTTTCAGAAAGTAGACACAGTCAGCTGGCAGGATCATACTTCAAGCTTTTCCAATATGTTAGAACCTTCCAGAACCTACAGTTCACTGGCATGGCTTTCAAGAACTGAGGGTCACTTTCCAACCGTAATGAGACATTGCAGTAGGAATTTGTGGGGGGAAAAGGGATTAAACAATGAATAAAGCTCACAGTATAGTAGGGGGATAGTTCACACACTGCTAAATACTTTAAAAAAAATAATAATGCAGAGTACTACTTGAATGCCTTCTATTCCTTTAACCACCATGGAAATCTGCTAGCCACTAACCTGATTCTATTCAGCAGAAAAGGATCTACTCTGGGAGCCTATTTTAGTGGTTCTGAAAATCCAATTCATTGTCTAGAAGTGCTAGGAAAGACAGTGCATTCTGTTTGATTCCTAGAGAGTCACTGATCTTCTTTCCTCAACTTCACCTGTCTTTGTAAGGTACACTATTACCATATTATATATGTGTGAGGATTTTTGGATTTATCCAATCAGAACAGTGTCCAAGTCTCCATCCTACTGGCAGTGTGAGTGGCATTCATTTATAAATCCCATGAAATCTTGTTAGCTTGGACCAAGACTCGAGTTTCCAGAGAGTTCACAGTACCTCTGGCAGAACTGTATTAGGACTAATTCTTCTTTTGGAAAAAAATTCGGGGTGGGTATTTAGGAGATGATCAAATACTGAAGAGTTTGCAATTCTCTGCTCTCTCTCCTGAGATGCATCCAGCAGTTTTTTATTTCAACACTCTGAGGCCTAGGTCTGGCCTTCTCTTCTGTGACTTTTTATGTTTATGTTTATATATAGGATTACAACTTAACAGCTTATGGAAAACTTCCACTATGGTGATTGTTCAGCAAAATTTAGTGATTGTAACCAACATCGTTGTGCCCTAACATTGTTATTATAGAAGGAAGGAAGGAAGGAAACAAACATTTATTAAGTACCTACTATATACCAGGCATTGTGTTAAAAACTTTGCAGATATTATCTGGTTTGATTCTCACAACAACCCTGGGAGGTAGGTGCTATCATTATCTCCATTTTACAATTGGGGAAAATGAGGCAGAAATAGGTTGAATGACTTGCCCAAGGTCATACAGCTAGTAAGTATTTGAGATCAGATTTAAACTCAAACCTTTGTGATTCTAGGCCTAGCACTCTATCCACTGTGGTTACCAAGATATTATTGTTATTGTTATTATTTCTATTCTGAATATCTTTAAGATTAGTCTCTCCACTCTTCTGTTCTAGAAGCACAGGTTCAAAAATTATAACATAAGAAATTAAAAAAAAAATTGATTGAAGTCAAGTTCCTTGAGAGCCAGGACTGCTTCATTGTTTGTTCTTGTATCTTCCTTCAGAGCCCTTCACTATGCTTAACACAGAGAGGAACTTAATAAATGCTTGCTGATTGATCAGACAAGTGGTTTCTGGGAATAGGAACACAATGCTTTTCATGGTCCGGTCAGCAGCTAAGTAGTTTGTGATTACTCAATGAGGGAGGAAGAGATCACCTAAAAATTTGAGCACCAAAGGGTAAGCCCTATCCTTGACTTGAGGGGAATAGGGCTTGTGGTGCCCTTGTTCCAGCACAGTTCATAGTGCAAAATATCAGAGGTTCTTTCTGCCATCTTTTTTCTTGGCTTTGGATCTTTCCTTTTCGTTTAATTTGATACTCCCTTTTAGATCTTTTTCTTCTGAGTCTCGCATCTCTTTACCCCTATTCCTTAACAAACCACAAAGTCTTTTTCAAAGCATCTCCCTGGTTAGTTTAATCTGGTGTTAAGAAAAATCAATTGGGAGAATCTTTGCCTCATGTTTCATTGCACACCCCAAATCTATGTTAATTTGCACTTCTGCAAAGTCTGTCGTATCTTGTTGCTTAATTAAATTCACATTTGTTTTGGAGTGTTCCTTTTACTCTGGTATTCTCTATGCATGGGAGGATAAAAACAAATGAGGAACACATTTTATAGTTAAATTGGTTTGAGGCAAAGAGTCCTGGATCATAACTCTTTATCATATGTGTAGCCCTTCATTTCAATATCTTTGTTTTCCTGTTTCATTTTTGGCGCATATTGAAATATACTAATTTTGGAGCCTTTGAAAAAATATGTATCTACCTTAAATATTTATGGTGCTTTATATCGTTTCAAAGCAGTTTATATCCATTATTTTACAACTGTCTACTAATTTCCACAACTTTGTTGTCTTCTTTTCTTCCCTCCCTCCTTCCCTCCCTCCCTTCCTTCCTTCTTTTTTTCCTTCCTCCTTCCCATCCTTGCTTCCTTTCTCCATCCTGTCCTTCCTTTCTATCTTTCTCCCTCTTTTCCTCTCTCCCTCCCTCCCTTTCTCCCTCTTTCCCTGCCTCCCTTCCTCCTTTGCTCTCTCCCTGCCTCCCTTCCTCCCTCCTTCCGTCCTTTCCTTCCTTCCTTCCCTCCCTTTCTTCTTCTCTCATTTCTTCCTTTGTTGCAACCTAAAAATTATTTTTGTGTGACCATAAATGCAATTAATTGCACCAGTTAGTGCTGTACCCCATTGAACTGTATTAAAAATGACATATTTACTTTTAAGGAGAAATTGAGCATACAATAACCCCCCAAGCTTAATTATTCATAATTGAAAATAGTGGTTAATCAACTATCCCATACTAAGTAGTGGAAAATGGGGCAGCAAGAACATCTGAGCAAATAGACTTTAAAAGGTTAAATACCAAATTATTCTTTCTTGACTTTAATGGCCCTACAGAAGGCAAATTATAGAATTTAGGGAAGAAAGGCGGCTGAGAGATCTCTCATTTTGGAATATTTGGAAAATGAGCACAAGAAAGATTGAATGACTTCTCCATGGTCACAAAGTAAGCATATAGTAGAATATTCATGCCCAGTTTATCCGACTAAAATCTAGGGTTTTCTCACTATACTTTGCTAGTTCTAACACAAGGTTGCCTTGCTGTAGATTTTTCTTACCTAAGGCTAAACCCTGATTCTCTTATTTTATTTTTTTGGGGAGGGTATCATATCTAAGTTCTTAGAAAATTGTTTTGGATAATCCCAAATTTCATAAATCAGGAGGAAGAGAAAATCTATAAATAATGAAATACTTACTTGCATTAATAGCTATTGCATAGGCCACCAGCTTGTGGAACTTGAGACTTTTGTCTAACTGTTTCTTCCATGGTCCTCCGCAACACTGGATGGGAAGACATGATAGTTTTTGAATATAATGGATAATGGAATGAGAATTGGGAAATCTGAATGCTCATTCTTTTTTTCTGCCATTGAATTACTGAGTTTTGTCTATATGACACTAAAACAACCAGTTGATTTGTTCAATTCTCTTCCTTCCTTCAACTTGTTCAATCGGAAGAAGGAAGGGCAACCTATTTAGTCAAATTCAGGGGGAAAATTAAGTCAATGAGTCTAAATTTCTTGTTCAGTCATTTTTCAGTTATGTCCAGCTCTCTGTGACCCCATTTGGGATTTTCTTGGCAAGGATACTGGAATGGTTAGCCATTTTCTTCTCTAGCAATGAGCTGAATTGTAAATTGTAAAATGATTACAAAGGAGGAAACTGAGGTAAACAGGGTTAAATGACTTGCCTAGAGTCACCAAATCAGTTGGTATCTGAGGCCAGATTTGAACTCAGGAAGCTAAATCTTCCCAACTCTATGCCCAGCTCTCCACTCTGCCAACGTCTGAATTCCTAAGACTAACTGAATGAGCCTCACTGATTTGGGCAAACCTGCTAACATCCATTCCTTGGTTTCTGCATTTAGAAAAATAGGTTTCATATCTTATCCCATCTATAGAACATAATCCTATATGGGTTAAATGACCCATTAATTTTTAAAGATACTTGGAGAAAGACATTATAGAGATTATATGGATTTTTACTAACTTATTATCAATGATTTCTATTCATGCTGAGATTTGAAAACCCCACATTTTTCCCTTGTCAGAAAGTAATTTTATATAAGTTGTGATTCTCTTTGGCAAGATGTATGGCCAAGCACCAAACATTTTGAAATAAGTATAATTAGGAAAAAAGCCTGTGATTTTGGGATAAGATTCAGCTCTAAGAAATCCAGTGACTTGGGTTTTCAAATTCCATTATTCTGTAAGATGTTTCCTTGTGGGCTCTCTGCTGAACTATTTATGTAAGTTCTTTGAATTTGAAATGGTGAGAATTCATGCTGCTATAGTAGTTTTACCTTTGTGAATCAGGTCAAGTTCATTAACTCCATTTTTCAGACAGAGCCAATGAGATACGGAGAGGTTGAATGATGTGGCCAATATCTTGTAGGGAGTAAATGGCAGAAGTGAGAGTATAATTAGAAATTCTGATTTCCTGGCTTAATCACCGGTTTCCCCTCTTAGGAAGACATAAACCTTAGTTTAAAAGGGATGTTAAGACTTGAAAAGAGAATGAGGCACAGTGGATAGAGAGTACATTTTGAAAGCCAAATAACTCAAGTTCAAATATCAATATTTATTATGATGTATAAATGTTGGTGGAAGGAGTTCCCACACTCGGAGCTCCCCATTCTGGACAAACACAGATCTTTTGAGCAAACTAAGCCTTATATGAAGCACATTTAGCTTTTGACTAGGGTAACATGGATTAGAAAGGCAATGTTGCATAAGTATATAAGGGGAGCAGTCTGACGCATGCCAGCTGTGTGATCATGGACAATTCAGTTAAACTCCCAGTGCCCCAAGTGATTCTGCAAGACTGTAAGCTACAGATTGATAACAATATCTAGAAAGGTGACACCACCTGTTGTTGCTGTTGAGTTGTTTCAGTCATGTCCAACTCTCTGTGACCCCATTTGGGGTTTTCTTGGCAAAGATAGCAGAATGGTTTGTCATTTCCTTCTCCAGTGTGTCCCCATTTTACAGATGAAGAACTGAGGGTTAAGGTTAAATAGGGGTTAAGTGACTTACTCAGGATCACATAGCTAGTAAGTAGCTGAGGCCACATTTGAACTCAAGTCCACCTGACTCCAGGGTCTGCACTTTATCCACTGTACCACCTAACTGTCCTGACAACATCCATGGAGGGAGCTATTATCGTGAGAGTTCCCTAAATACATGAAATCAAAGGCATGGACACCCTCCTCCTCCAAATTGAGATAATTCAATTCAACCAACATTTATTAAACATACATTATTTGGAAGGCCCTGGTCAGACACTGGATTAATGGCCATGCTGACCACAGAGAAAAGTCAAGCTGGGTGTGGTACTTACAGTGATTGTTCCTCTCAAAAATGAAACGAAATTTCGACTGATGGGTAATAGAATTAACATGCAATTATAGTTCAGGCACACCGCTGATGCTCTTGCCCAAGCCAAGGCTGACTGTGTGTGGATAAAAGTCCAAAAAAAAAAAAAAAGAGGCAAATTAAAAAGAAGGAAGATGAAGATAAAAGAATATTATTTTCCAAAAATTCACAAACTTTTACTTACACCTAGAATAACCCGTGTGTAAAGAAATGCATCCTCTTCTTCATACCAATGGAATGTGTCAATAAACAGATAGAAATTCCCTCCCAACCATGACAGCTGGAATACAGAAGAGAATGGAGACAGTGAGTCAATCAATACCATCGTCAACCTTTTCCTGTATTCAGAATCACTTACAGGTCTTTAAAAATTAAATTAGAATTTCATCATGCTAATCAGAAATGCAGCACCCCCTTCCTTATTATCAAATTGTTTTTAGTGGTAATTATAACAGTAATAAATTGTAAATATTTTTATTATATGTTTAAAAACCTGTGGAAGTACTCCAAGCTGTTTTGAAACCTCAGAAGGTTGGAAATTCCCAATGAGACATTACTAAAGGTCAATGACATCTAGAAGAAGGGAGACAAAAACCTCAAAAAGTACTTGAGAAAGACCCCAATCTTACAGGCTGGTTTGAAGACCTCATTTGATTTCCAGAAGCCAATTCATACATTATGCAAGAACAAAATACTTGACTTTAAAAATAATTGAAAATGAGCTTGCTCACACAAACAACTTTACATAATTCTTTAAGGGTAGATTAAATATGACTATTGAATGTTTCCTAATCAGATCTCTGTTTTTGTGTCATACTTGAAATCACTTAACATTCTGACACACTCAGATTCAAAGTATGTTTAACATATTTTGTAACATTGAAAAGTAAAGAGCTACTTACTAGTAACACGACAGACAGACTTTCATTCAAAATCCAGCACCCCATCTGAATGGTTTTGCTTTTATGCTGAGAAGCAATTTACTCTTTTTCTTCACCTTAGCCTGGATTTTCTGCCCTTCATAAGGGCTTTCCTACTAACTCCTTTTGTCTTTAGGTCTTAATAGGCACCTCCTTGGGAGATGCGCTTTCTAGGAATTTCTAATTAAGGACTTCCTGCCAAGAGCAGATCACCAAACTGACATGCCTCATGACCTAAGTAAATAAAAAGCAAACCTCTGTCTAATGATTCTTTTCTCCAAAATATTTCACAAGAGAGGAAAGCTGTTGTTATTAAATTATCCTCATACACTTTCTACTCCATTTTCTACATGGTTGCAGTCAAGATTATAATACCTAATTGGACAAATTCATGAAATAAATAACTGAACTCAGAAGCCTAAATGAAGAAAAAAAAACATTTTTCGTCATGTTTTTTGGTATTTATATAAGCTGTCCCTGCTATCCAATCTTTCAGAAAACCTTTAAATCTAGACAAAAATAAGAGCTCAATGAATATTAATTGGTAAAAATGAAGAAGCATACGATGAAGCTGAGAAGAAAAAAATGCTGCAGGTAAGAACATTTTATGTATGTACAACATATGAACATAGAAGAATGAGATTGAGCTGTTTGTGTTTTTGGAGACTGCCTCATCACTTTGTATTTATGTGTTAATATGCACACACAATCTATATATTTGTCAAACATTATTTTCTCAGGGCCAGTGCTGTGAGACTGGCATTTCTTTAAAATTGCCCCCAAACCAGGGCCACTTTTGTGACTCCATCTTCCTTCCTAGGACACCAATTATACCTACTGCTGGGTTTGTGAATGGATATGGGGATAATTGTCTGGATGGTTCAGGCCAAAAGTTTTAAAGATGAAATAACAGGAAAAAAGTGGAATATGGGGGTTGTTCTCTGATTTAAGACTTAAGCTCTTCTTGCAACTTAAGATCATAGGATAAAAGGGGCAGAGCCAGAAGGGATCTCAGGGACCCATCTAGTTCAACCCTCCATTTTACAGAGGAGGAAACAGACCCTGAGAGGTGAAGGGACTTATACAAGGTCACCGATAGAAGATCTAACTTCTGTGTTTGTATCAATATGGCTTATATGTCAATCAGTCAATCAATCAATAAGCATTTATTATGTGTCTTTCATTAATTGTTGCCCATAATACACAACACTCAACTATGAATAAGGGCATAGTCATTCAGTGGATTAAATACATATCTTATTTAGCTTGGCATAATGAAAAACTGGACCTAGACTTAGGAAGACTCAGATTTGAATTCTACCTCAGACATCTACTATTATGTAACCTCATCTTTGTTACTTTGTTACATATTTTGCTACTTTGTTACATTTGTTACTCAGCCTATTTCCTCATCTGTAAAATGAAGATTATAATAGGATCTTATTTCATAGGTGTGGTGGGAGAATCAAATGAAATAAAATATAAAAAGCCTTTTGCAAACCATAAAGTACCTTATAAATGTCAGCTATTATTACATGAATTTTATGATATGGGTCTAAACCAATGATTTCACTAATATATGTAATTTCTATGACAGAAACTCCTTTTACCAATGTGGGTGGACAACCCACCCTTACCTTTCAGTCTTAAAGCCTTGCTTAGAGCATGGAGAGATTAAGTGACTTGTCTAGCTAAAATGGGTCAGGAGGAGGTCTTGAACTCAGCTCTCCCTGACACTAAAGCAGCCCCTCTATTATCCATTTCACAATGTTGACCTTTTCTATGTGCTATATATCTCATTCCTTACTTCCTCTCTCTTCCTGTTATTCTCCCCCTTCCACTTTGGTTTTGTACAACATCAAAGATTTGAAAGAAAAGTTCAATATTCAATCAAATCAAATGTTGTTAAATATTTTCATCACTCATTCAAGCATTCTGGCTTCCCATAAACAATGTCAGAACGAACAGATGCATAGATGGACAAGCAAGCAGACAGACAGGCATGTTTTCAGAGACAGGCAAGATTACTTGGACAGGGATGGTCTGATGCTTTCATGTGCCAGTAAAAATATTTTAAACCTCAATTTTATTTAGAAGCCACAGAAATGAGCCTTCTTTCTGATTTGTTTCCTTGTAGAAATGGATCAAATCATAAGTATTCTGGCAAAATTAACTTGAGATTATAGCTTAGCTAGGGAAATTGCTACAGTCATTTCCTTTAAAGTACACTTACTGTAGATTTGAAATCTTCATATTCATTCCTCTAAGCCAATAATCTTCCATCGTGAAATAATTTGTTATTATTCCTGAAGTGTTTAGGATTTACATATCTTTGAGGTCTTACCTGGTTGGGTTATAAAAATTAATTCAGAGGGAAATATACCTACAGTTTTACACTATCTCTTCTATTTTTGGTCTGGTGAGTATGAGGAAGATTTGAAAATTTCTCATCTTTTATATCTTTCACATAGTAATCCAAATAATAAAGGGACATATTACGGAGTAATAAAGGGTGGCCACAATTTTTGTTAATTGCTGGATGTATTTCCAGACCCACATTAAAAACATCATTTGATGACTTAGTTTTAAAGAGATGTCCAACATTACTTTAAAAATAAGGTTGGTTAATTCCCATTCGAATACATAGAACTACATTGAATTAACTGGATGCTATATTTATTATTCATTCATAGCATCCATGGGACTTATTACCAAGAAGCAGTTATGATTTGCATTGTGAAAATGTGCCTTGGGTAGCTCTTTTTTTTTTTTTTCAGAGGATTCATTTTTTTTCAGAGGATTTTCTTTTTAGGGAAAATACTGTGGTCATAGAATCATAGATTCACCTTTATAATGGACCTGAGATGTAATCTAGTCCAATCTCTTCATTTTACAGATGAGGAAATTGAGGGCCAGAGAGGTTAAGTGACTTTCCTGTGGTCATGCAGGCAGAAAGTGGCAGAGTGAGGATTTGAGCCCAGGTACTCTGACCACAACTTCACTACACTTGGCCAATTATATCACAACATCTCAGAGCTGGAAGGGACCTTAGAGACCATCTAATCCAACTGCCCAATTTTGTGGATAAGGAAACTGAGGCATTGAGAAAGAGTCATGTACTTGTTGAAATCACAGTGCTAGTGAATGGCAAGATTAGGACCAAAGAGAAATATAAGACCCCACCCCCATCATCCCCACTCCAAAATGTCATATTCAGTCAGTATTCAACAAGTTCTCTCAATAAATGCTAAAACCTTCTCTTCTCAACTGGGGACAGTGTACCAGTAGAACCTTGGACCCAGAAGACCTGAGTTCTAGTCCAGTCTCTGATATTTAAACATAAGCTTTAAACATGTGCTTTTTTTTTGAAAAAAAAAAAGAACTAAAATCCCACTGCATTCCTTTTAAAATTATTGTGGTACTAGGGAACAGTGTGTCTGTGTGTGTTTTTTAAATAAATATCAAAATGGGAACAATATTATTTCCTGCAAAGAATTGTTGGGAGAAGTCAGTGAGTCGGCCAATTATTCATTCAATAAGTATTTATTAAGTACCTACTATTCATCAGGCTGGGCAGCTAGATGGCACAGTGGATAGAGCATTGGACTTGGAATCAAGAAGCCTCATCTTCATGATTTCCAATCCAGCCTCAGACACTTACTAGCTGTGTGATCCCAGGCAAGTCATTTAACCCTGTTTGCCTCAGTTTCCTCATCTGGAGAAGGAAATGGCAAACCACTCTAGTATTTTTGCCAAGAAAATCTCAAATGGGGTCATGAAGAGTTGAACATGACTGAAATGATTGAACAACAACACCACCATTTACTAGGCACTGTGCTAAGTGCTGGGAAAGCCCTTTTAGACTTTTGAGCCCCACCTAGACACAGGCTCTTATTGTTAACATCAATGTCATTCCAGTTTCATAGCTATGACCTGTGGAGGGTGTTGCCTCTTTCTCAGTTAAAAGACATCCCAAGCCATCAGATTACATAGTTGGTCTCCAAGTTGATTAGATTGCAGATGTCAGTTCTTATCTTGAGAGCAAGAGCCAGCTTCAATTGAACCTTGTGCTCTCTGGCTCTGATGCAGGGATTGTGACAGACAGCACAAAGTACATTGAGGGCTGTGCAGGTGCCAGGTGCTCTAGGATCCTTATCTTCTGTCTGCTTCCTCATGACATTTTATGCCTACACATCATGAACAAGTATCGACAGGTTCTGCTGTTTAGGATAATGAGGTTTGTCTTAGCCAAAGTGATTTTAAAGGACTTTGCAAGACCACAGCTAAAATTGCTACCCCTCTGAATCCTAGTGCTTATCTGGGGCAAAGTCAGGCAGGGAGAAAAACAGTCAGGAAGGGGAAGGGAGAAGGGGGAGCTGGGATAAGGCAAATATGATCAGAATGTTAACCACTTTTGTCCCTTGTTTTCAATATTCAAAAGAAGCACCTGGGATAGGACAAGAAATCCCAAAGGACTGGCTGGAGAATTCCTTGTAGACTAGGATGATGGAAGCTGCTAGTGACCCATGGAAATATAGACAAGGAAATCTGCAGCATGCCAGGCAATCTTGAATATGGGGAATCTCATGCTACATGACAGGGAAGAAAGTTAGGTGTACTGAAGATTACTTGCTTTACTCAAAAACTCACTAACAAATGATTTTCTTTTTCCTCCTCAAAATCTTACTTTAATAGTTGCCATTTGTTTTTACTTCACTTTCATTTCATTTCTAAATATGGCTCTTTCTGTTCCCCTATACAGAGAACAGTTGTTGTTCAGTTGTGTTTGACTCTTCCGTGATCCTATTTGGGGTTTTTTTGGCAAAGATACTGGAGTGGTTTGCCATTTCCTTCTCCAGCTCATTTTACAGGTGAGGAAACTGAGGCAAACAAAGTGAAGGGTCTTGCCCAAGGTCACACAGTAAGTGTTTGAGGCTGCATTTGAACTCATGTACTCCTGACTCCAGACCCAGCACTCTATCTACTGTGCCATCTTGCTATATCTTGTAATAAAGATTAAAAAAGAAAAAAAGCCACATCAGCAAAACCAATTAACAAAATGTCTGACAAGTGTATATAATATTTCATACCCACAATCCCCCACCTCTGTAAAGATGCAAACCATTTCATTTTAAGTAGACACTGCTACCAAACATGGTTCTTAAAAGCATATGTACTGTGAACTAGACAGTATTCCCTTGCCCATTAGTCACAAATGCCTGAAAGCCAGTGAAATGAATGTTGCCTTATTTGTTTTGAAAGATGGATGTAATCAGTCTTGTTAATGCAAAAGGCAGTGTCCACTGCTGTATTCAATAAACATTCACTAAGCACCCACTATGTCTAAGTCACTATGCTTAGGACTAGGGATACAAAAACATTTTCTGCCTTGGTCAAAAGAACCTCAAGAATATATGATACTAGATTTAAAGTTGGAAGGGCCATCTAGCTCAATTCTTTCATTTTATAGATGTGGAATGTGAGGGCCAGAGAGGTTAAATGATTTGCTTCAGGTCACATAGATGGTAAGTGACAGAGACAGGATTACCTCCAACTCTATAAGGAGTATTAGTGAGTCAGTCAGTCAGTCAAGAAGCATTTATTTAGTGCCTGTTATGTGCCAGGCACTGAGCTAAGTGCTAATTATGAGTCCTACATACTGTAGGAGAATGTAGGGAGATGTGATAGCTGTCTTCAAATATTTGAAAGTCTGTTATTTGAAATAAGGATTAGACTTATTCTATTTTTTTCCCAGAGGAGAGAAGAAGAACAATAGGTAGAAGTTGTGAGAAGTGGATTTAAGCTTGATGTGAGGAAAAACCTTATGTTTTTGTATTTTTAATGCTTTATTTAGTATTTTATTTTTCCCCAGTTACATGTAAAAACAATTTTTAATGTTTACTTTGAGTTCCAAATTCTCCCCCTTCTTCCTTCCTCACCTCCTTCATTGAGAAGGCAAGCAATTCGATATAGGTTATACATGTGTAGTCATGCAAAACATTTCTATAATGATCACAGTGTGAAAGAAAATATAGACAAAAAAACTAAAAAAAAATTAAGTTAAAAAAAAGTTTGCTTCAGTCTGTATTCAGACACCCTTCATTCTTTCTTTGAGGATGGTTAGCATTTTTCATCATAAGTTCTTCAGAGTTGTCCTGGATCATTGTATTGCTGAGAATAGCCAAGTCATTCACAGCTGATCATCTTACAATATTGCTGTTACTTTGTACACAGTTCATTTATTTCACTTTCTTTCCAGGTTTTTCTGAGAGCATCCTGCTCATCATTTCTTATACTACAATAGTATATCATCATAATCACATACCACAACTTGTTCAGCCATTCCCCAATTGATGAGCACCTCTTCAATTTCTAATTCTTTACCCTCAGAAAAGAGCTGCTATAAATATTTTTGTACATATTTAGGTCCTTTTTCTTTTCGTTTTTTTTTAAAATCTCTTTTGGAATACAGACCTACTAGTGGTATTGCTAGATCAAAGGATATGCATGGTTTTATAGCCCTTTGGGCATAGAAGGAAAAATTTTCTAACAATTAGATTTGTCCAAGCATGGAATAGGCTGCCTGAGGATGCAATACATCTACCTTCTCTGGAAGTTTCTAAACAAAGGGAGGGAAGAAGGTGGCACAGTGGATAGAGATCTAGACCTAGAATCAAGAAGACCTGAATTCAAATCTGACCTCAGACATATACATTAATTCTGTGCCACTGGGCAAGTGACTTAACCTCTTCCTACTTCAATTTTTGCATCTGTAAAGTGGATAAAATGAGGCTAATAATAGCACTTATCTCTTGAAAATAAAATAAGATCATATTTGTAAAAGTGCTTTGTAAACCTTAAAGTACTTTATCAATGCTAGTTATTATTATTAAATGCTTGAACTACTTCTTAGGTGGGGTGTCTAGGTGGCACAGTGGATAGAGTACCAGGACTGGAGTCAGGAAGACCTAAGTTCAAATTCAGCCTCAGACACTTATTAGCTGTATGACCCTGAGCATGTCACTCAACCCTATTTGCCTTAGTTTCCTTATCTGTAAAATGATCTGGAGAAGGAAATGGCAAACCACTCCAGTATTTGCCAAGAAAACCCCAAACAGGGTCATGAAGAGTCGGACACAACTGAAACGACTGAACAACAATGTTTCTCAGGTATGTCACAGAAGTACCAAGTGTTATTATTGTTCAGTTGTATCTGACTCTTCATGACCCTGTTTAGGGTTTTCTTGGAATGAAATCAATGCCCTCTAAATACCTTCACAAATGTGAGATTCTGTAATTTCATGAAATGATAAATGACATAACCTTTGGTCTCATGAAGATTATGAAGAAGGTACAACATGTATGCAAACCACTCTACAAACCCCCTCGTGCAAGGCTTCTTCCTGTCACACCTGGACTATCACAATAGCCTGCTGCCTGGCCTCTATACCTCATCTTTCCCCACTCCTGGTCCATTGTTCATTCAGCTGTGAAAATGATCTTCCTAAGTTAGGTCTGATCATGTCACTCCTCTGTTCAGTAAACTCCAGTGGCTCCTTATCACCTTCGGAACCAAATATACAATGTTCTTTTAAGGCTTTTGAGGGGTCCTTCATGACCCAACCTCTTCTAGTTTTCCAATCTTCTTAAGCCTTCTCCCCACAATACTCTACACTTGAGCACAGGCACTCCATCTCTTGGCTCCAGGCATTTTCATTGACTTTCTCTCAGTTCTGGAATGTTCTCCCTCCTCATTTATACCTTCTGACTTCCTTGGCTTCCTTCAAGACTCAGCTGAAGTCTTAACTTCTACAAGAAGCCTTTCCTAGTACTCCTTACTCAGTAGCTTCCCCCTGGGATTACCCCCAATATATCCTGTATATATGTCTTGTTTGTACATAGCTGTTTGCATATTGTCTCCCACATTAATTAGACCATGAGTTCCTTGAGAGCAGGCATTTTTCCTTTGCATCCCCAGTGCTTAGTACAGTGCCTGGCACATAGTATGTGCTTAATAAATGTTAATTGACTGAAAAAATCCATATGCAATAGGATATAATGTGATAGGGGCCAAGGACAAAGTCTAGACAATATGTCATTTGCTGGTGGAGGTTGGGAATTCGTGTAAGAGGTAGCACCTGAGGCAAGCCTTGAAAGAAAAGAATTTCATTAGCTCCAAATTAACGATAATGTGGATAAAAAAAACCCTCAATAAAAATTCATACTGTATTATTCTTCTTTAGTGAAAAAAATAATAACTAGCATTTATATAGCACTTTTAGGTTTGCAAAGGCTTTAAATATTCTATCCCACTTGGTCCTCACAACAACCTGTGATGTGCATGCAATTATCATCCCCATTTTGCAGAGGAGGAAAATGAGGCAGAGACGTTAAGTTGGAGGGACAAAATCCTAAAAGCAAGCAAATTTATAGTAAATAGAAAGCCAACAGCACTTGTGCTGCATAGCTCTCTTAGACTAGAATCCTTCAGCATTATATTTTTAGCTGCTTTAGTGTTTCACAGTTAAAGAGTGGCTGACCCAACAAAGGAACTCTTTGATCGTCAAGGGCAAGATTGATCATCGTCGAGCTTTTGCTGCTGCATACTAAAAACTGGAGCTCCCTGTAGATAGTGCAGAGGAGTTCAGCCTAGAAAAAGCAGCACCTGCAAGCGATTCTCTCCTACTTAAGCATTAAAGAAACATTGCCTGTCCCTGTTCCCAATAACCAAATATCATCATCTGGATCCAAAACAAATGCTTAGTCAGCATCTCCTTGTGCATGGTGCTGTGTTAGGATTAGTAGAATTCAAATCCCTACATTGATTGAGGGGTCCTTGTTTCCAAGGAATATTCACAGTGATCATTGTGTTGATTTCACTTCTTTTTGCTTTTTGAAAGACTCAAGGACCTGGAAAAACTTTAAAGAAAACTATAAATTAAATTGATATTTTATATTCAAGCAGCTTAATTAAAGAACAAATATGACACAAATATTATTTCATATGTTTGATGGAGAGGTTGGTGGCTCTTTTATAAACTGCCTCCTCCCACTTTATCAGTCTCTTACATCTTACATCTCCACGTCACTGCTGCCTTCTCACCCTTCTCCTGCCTCCTGTACTCTCTGATTCAGTGACACTAGTCTCCTTGCTGGGGCTTGTACAAGAAACTCTACCTCCTGACTCCAGGCATTTGCCCTCCATATCCCCCATTCCTGGAATCCTCTCTGTCTCCTGGTTTCCCTGGCTTCCTTCAAAACTCAACTAAAATGTCACTTTCTAAAGGAGATCTTTCCCAATCCTCTTAATTTTAGTGCCTTCCCTCCAGGTTTTGTTGGAAATACTGCTTGGTTTTACATAGTTATTTGTATATTGTCTGCTCTTTTAGATTGTGAGCTCCTGGAGAGCAGGGGTTGTCTTTTGTCTTTTAAGTTTCTCTGCATCCCTAGTGCTTAGTACAGTGCCTGGCACATAGTAGGTGCTTAATAAATGTTCATTGAATGATTGACTGGTATGGGATCTTGACCTAAGATCCTCTTCCTCCAAGACTCTGCCCCTTACTGGTTATGTGATTCTGGGCAAGACTCTGGGCAAATTTTACTTCTCTGGGCCTCTATTCTTTATCTGCAAATAAATAAGTAAACAATGAAACTGGCAAACAAACAAATAAAAGCAGGTTGGAAGAGATGTGGGAGAGACAGAGGACAGATCTTTGCTAGAAAAAAAAACAAATTAAAAAGAAGAGGTTTGGAGAAAATGACCTCTGAGTTCTCTTTTAGCTCTTCAAGATTCCATGTATATTACAGTTCTGTCTGTGCCAGCTTTGTGACTGTGGGCAAGTTGCTTAATGAAGCCTCGGTTTTTCATCTGTAAAATGGGAAAAATAATAGCACACTTACAGAATTATTGTGAGAAAAGTGCTTCGTAAATCTTAATACGCATATGAATCTGAGTTACTATTACTTGGGTAGGTTTTGTTTTCATTCTTGGAGTTAAATGAGTCCTATGCAGTCCAATTTTTAAATCATCTTTGCTACAAACATAGTTAAGAATATTCATCTGGGCTAATTTTCATTTAGGCTAATTCAACAACCGATTCATAATTTTTTGGTTCACTCAACATTTCTTTTACTCAACCAGGATTAACTGAGAATATTGTGAATATAACTCTGTATTAGGTATTAAAAGGGAACCAAAGAGGTGGATGATACCATCTCTATTCTTGAAAAATTCATTGTATAATTAGGAGGTAAAATTTATATATGAAAAAAATAGATTACAAATACAAGGAGGTGAGTAATATTGTGGCACAAATATGTATGTAATATATATATATATAATATATATATATATATATATATATGAACATATATGGATTAGGGGACCTCAAAAGGGAAAGATCAACATAATGGGTCAGTTAGGGAACTCTCATTAAAGGAAATGACAAGATGGAACATGAAAGAAATGTAGAAAATTAATTTGTGAGAGGTTAGGGGAAAGCATTCCAATAAGGCTGATTTCCTGTGACCCTGAATTATTAGTCCCAGTCATAAGAGAGCTGCTTTGGCACAAAACTCAGACCAACAATCTCTAAATCACATCTTCTTCTGCCTTGGTTTGGCTCTATCCTCCTCTAATACAACAAAAACAAGACCTTTACTTCTATAGAGTTATTCTAGTACTGTGGAAAGATCACTGGATTTGAAACTTGAAGATTTGGGTTCAAATTTTGGTTCTGCTATTTACCACCTGTTCCTCCAATGAGGCCACTTGAAGGATTATTGATCCAGACCTGATTGAGACCTTCCACTTAGTCTAATGTCTTCAATTTATAGATGAAAAATCTGAAGTGCAGAGAAATTTAGCAATTTGCTCTGTTCCCAATAACTACGAAGTATCTGAGGTGGAATTCAAACTTGTTTCCTTATTGGTAAAATCAGGGTATTGAAACAGATGGTTTCTAAAGTTTATGTACTTAGCTTTCTTCCTTGCAAGGAATCATTTCAATAAGCATCTATTAAGTGCTTACTATGCTCATTTTTCTCACGTAGATGTTCCATAGATGTCTCTGCAACACGAGAGAAATGGAGCTCATTATATTTTCTCTAAACCATACAGGATCTAACATTCTGCTAGTCACCCCAACTTGAAATCTAGGAATCATCTTTGATTCTTCCCTCTCCCTCAGTCTCAGTATTCAATGAATTGAGAAGTCATGTTGGTTGGATTCTATCTCCACCATACTGTTCAAATTCATCCCTGTCTCTCCATTCATGGACTGGTCTGGTATCATATCATTATAGCGTATCAACTGTTCTATTTTGATAGATCTATAATTGGTCTCTCTGGTTCCAATCTCTCTCTCTCTCCAATATATATCCTCCACGCAGCTGCCAAATTGATATTCCTAAAACATAAATCTGACCACATTATTCCTCCCATCCCACCCACTTAAAAATATTGGATAGCTCCCTAATTACTTCTAGGATAAAATAAAAACTCTTCAGCCTGTCACTTAAAGCCTTCCACAATCTGCTTCCCACTTACAATATTAGTCATTTTATATGACTCCCTTTTACATACTTTTTGTTTCAGTCAAATGGTTCTGCTATTTGTGTGCTATATCTCACCTCCATGACTTTGCATAAGCAGTATACTATTTTTGATATGTGCTTCCTTCTTCCCTATACCTCATATAATCTCTACCTTCCTTTAAAGCACAGCTCAGAAGTCATCTCCTCTGTGAACCTTTCCTGTACTCTTGAAATTCCCTTCTATAGAGTATGTATTTACTCATTTGTGTGCATGTCATATCCTCCCCCAGTAGAATGTAAGCTTTTTAGAGTAGGTATTGCTTCATTTTTATCTCTGTGTACCCATTGGCTAATACAGTGGTTTTCATATGGTAGGCACCTGATAAATGTTTATTGAATTAAATTGAATTTCAGGACATTGGTGGGAGGAGGGTGATGAAAAAGATCTCTCCCAAGAGTCTGAGATGCTACAAATTGGGTTAGATCCTGGGAGCTATCTTCTTAAAAAATAATTTTCTGTTTGGTTGATTGTCCCCACCTGGTGTTACTCCGGAAGAATCTCTAAGATGTTCAAGGTATATTGTGTACAAACACACAAGGTGTATTCTGTACAAAGTAGTGCATGCATTTGAGGGATAACAAAATCATCCAGGTGAGAAGTCGTAAGGGCCAGCACTAGGGTACTAGTAGGGTTTGCAATGAATATAGCCCCTTGATATGCATCATTCATTACTCTACCTTTGTCAGACCCAACATTCTTTCAAAGAACTTCTGAATCGCCTTGGACTAACAAGGGGAAGGCAAGAAGAATTGATAACTAAATTTTCTTCCCTCAAACTCAGGGCAAACAACCTCTAAAACTTAAAGGGGGTATGCTACCCAGTGCACCGTGTTTGTAAAACTTTTTACATACCTTTCTTCATTCAAAACTCACAAACAACCTGTGGAGTAATTAGTACAAGTTTAATTATTCCCATTTTACAGATATTAAAACTAAGGTTCTGAAAAATTAAGTGATGTGGACTTAAACCCAAGTGTCCTGACACCAAGCTATATGTTTTTTCCACTATGCCATTCTGTCCTTAATTTACAAAGTTATATTGTTCTCTTCTCAGCATAGCTTGATGAAAGCCAGTTAATCTTTACGTGTGTAGCGCTTTGTCTAGCACATATCGGTACCTAGTAAATGTGAAATGATAAGAACACTTTTTGTTTCATTTACTTCTCAAAACATAAGATAGGATCCTAACAATCCCCATATGTGGATACAGTAACTAAGATTAAGAACAACAATGATACAGTGGTTTCCAAGAAAGTAAATAAAAGCTAGGGGGAAGTTTTCTTTCCCAGGTAGTGAATCATTCGATGTCTCTGTTCAGGAAAAAAATCAAGTGTAAAAAGGCTGGTCTCTAGATTCCTCCTTTGCATACCCAAGCTGTTCATCTCTCAAAAGTCAAAGTGGATGCCAGAATTCCATAGATTTCATTTTTCAAGATGAACATTCATATTTGAACATATTTCAAGCCAGATGGTTTACAGTTCATGTATTTGTTGCTGTTTTCCTGCCACAACAACTAAATATTGAAGATACATATCTGTGATGAGGAGATCACTTGCAAAACCATCTTTCCCTCCTGCTATTTCTTGCTGTACCCTCACAAATCCTCTGCTTTGCATCACAGTGCATGGCAGGGTGAGGGGCTTGGGTTATTCAAATGATGAATTATACCTTTTTGATTTAATAGACAGGAAATAGATGAAATAAAATTAAAAAATCCCTTTCTATAAATAAATATTTGTTATAACAGCTATGAATTTTCTGATAGCAAATAAGAAAGCAAATGAGTATCTATTGAAATAGTGTGATATTATAATCCTTTTACACAAGCTTGAAAGTTTACTTTTAATCCTAAGTTTAGTTGCCAAACTGTGGGATCAGTTAGGAAAACTCCAGAAACCAGGAAGTAAGGGAGAAGTGACAAATACGATTCATATAGGCTCCAAAAGAAAGGTTTGATTTTTTTTTTTAATAGGGTCATACTCTTTTCCATCAAGAATGAAAAATGTCAGGTGGGGAAAGCATTCGACACCACACAGAGCAGGCTGTCAATGTCACTCAGCAGGATCAAAGAACTCTCCCTTTCAATAAGAAGCAATTTGCTGTCCATTTGTCATCTTGGATGGAATTCACTGTAGTACTAAGCTATCAGTATTTGTATTGTGATTATTTTCATAGCCTCATAGGATTTAGAGCAAGAAGAGGCCTTACAGATCATCTAATTGAGTTCATTTTGTTTCAGCAAACGTTTATTATGTACCTACTATGTGTGTAGTCCTGGAGATACGAGCACAAAAATGAACCTGTGATCTTGATGACCCTGCATTTTACTAGGTGAACCCTTTTATTGATTGGGCTAGGAAACTGTAGGCCAGAGAGGTTAAATTTTTAAAAGGTCTCTTCCCCCCTCAAAGGACATTCGGCTCAAATAATCAAAACACAAAATGGGATATAAACACCTGAAAAAGGTTGGCAGCAACTAATGGATAGCAATCATTTTCAGGTTGTGTATTGCTTCTCACAGTGCCCTGTCTGACCACCCGGTTGATGTGACAAATGGAAGTAGAATTAAAAAGAAAAACTAATGTATCCATAATAGTCATCAGAAGGAGAGAAGAATCATTCCAAAGTAGAGCAGAAAATGTACACACAGCCAAACCAAAAATATCTGGGAACTTATTCTGAGGAATGGTGGGGACATGATGACTATTTCAAAGCCATCTATTCTAAATAAAAAGTACTCTAACATCACGGGACTTTGAAACTAGAAGTCAATCAACTGACCAACCAATCAATCAATGAGCATTTATTTATTAAGCACTACACTAGCATTTATTTATATAAGCACTATACTATTAAGCACTATGTTGGAAATATAAAAGCAAAAATGAAACAATTTCTGCCCTCAAAGACTTACATTCTATTGGGGGAGTGGAAGGATACAACATGCACACATATAAATAAATGAAAAAATATAAATAAAACACACATGCATATATACAGACATGCACATATATGCATATATACACATGTGCTACATATATGTGTGTATACATGTGTATACATATGTCAATATTTGAGGGGGAATGGCACTAGTAGCTGGAAGGACCAAGCAAGACTTTCTGTGGCAGGAGGAGGCGCTAGAACTGAGCTTTGGAGGAAGCTAGAGATTCTAAAAGGTGGAGAGCAGAGGAGGAGTACATTTCAGGCCTGGGGGATAGGTAACCTATGCAAAGTCCAGGGGGTAGGAAATGGGTTGTCGTGTATGAACAATAGCAAATTTGGCAGGACTGGGGAGTGTATGCTATCTCCAGGTCTAGTTTGACTGATCCACAGAGTCTGTGAAGGGGAATAATGTTGTAATAATGGGGGAGCCAGATTGTGAAGCGCTTGAAATGCTAAATAGGGGCTTTTTCAAATGATCTTAGAGCCAATAGGGAGTCACCAGAACTTTTTGTCGGGCCAGTGCTTTAGCAATGTCACTTTGGCAGTCGTGCGGGGAGTATCAAATGGAGAAGGAAGAGACTGGAAGCAAGGAGATCGATTAGGAGGCTATTACAATAATGCATATGTATCCAATAATGCATTCATTATTGCATACATATGTTGTTGTTGTTGTTCAGTCACGTCCGACTTTTCATGACTCCATTTGGGGTTTTCTTGGTGAAGATACTGGAGTGGTTTGTCATTTCCTTCTCCAGTTCATTTTACAGATGAGGAAACTGAGGCAAACAGGGTTAAGTGACTTGCCCAGGGTCATGCAGTTAGTGTCTGAGGCCAGATTTGAACTCAGGAAGACAAGCCCTACTGACTCCAGGCTGGACACTCTATCTGCTGCACCATTTAGATGCTGCTTGCATATATGTGCTTTATTGCAATAGCCTATTAATATGTATATATGTGTGTATGATTAGCCTACTACTAATAATAGCCTACTAATATATATTTGTTATATGTGTATATACATATATATGTATATAAAACAGACAGGTAGACCATTTATTAGGTGCTTTCTATGTTCTAGTCACTGTGCTAAGCACTGGGGATATAAGCACAAGTGACCATGGCAGACCCTGCCCTCAAGAAGCATACATTCTAATGGAGACAACACATAAAGGGGAAATAGAAGACAGGTGGGGCTACATGCACAAGGAGGCATAGTTTGGAGCTGGTGGCTGGGAACGTGGCAGTTTCTATGTGGGCAAGAAAAGGTGACAGCTTACCTATAAGAGTTCAAGGTGATGGGGGGTTATACTAGTATGATGCCCATGGGAGTGGAGATTAGGGCCTGGATGCAAGAGATTTTGAGGGGGTTGAATTGACAAGATATAACAATTGATTGGATATTGTGGAGAAAAGAGGCAGAGTCAGGAGTCAAAGAAGACTTCAAGATGGTGAACTGGGTGATTGAAAGGATGGTAATGCAGTAGTGGAGTGAAACTATAATTATCATCTCATTTGATAATTAACAATATAATTGATAATTGACAACAACCCTGGCAGGTAAATGCTTTTATTATTTCTATTTTACAGATGAGGAAACTAAAGTAAGCGGGGGTTAAGTGACTTCCCCAGGGTCACACAGCTAGTAAGTATTAGAGGCCAGATTTGAACTCAGGTCTTTCTGACTCTAGACCCAGCGCTCTGTTCCCTGCTCCACCCAGCTGCTCATGGTAATTGAATTGCTGCTACTAATTGAATTAACGTCTGCTGATAGGATCTTGGTGAAAGAGGGGAATTTAGGGACCACTTGGTCTTAAGTTCTATAGTTTTAGATTTAAGAAGGACCTCAGATGTCTTCTAGTTTATCTCATTTTAATATAATGAATGCTTGATGAATTAGAGTGGTTGTGGAATAATGGGAAGGACCTGAGAAAGTCAAGGTCATGCAGGGTATTTACTGGCAGAGACTAGAACCCAGGGACATTTGACCCCCTGTTCTAGAGCTGTTTCCATTAGATGATAGCTACTCCACCTTTTCAGAACTGATACTTCCTACAGATTTTTTTTTTCTTTTTTAAATTTTCATTAGTGGATAGACATGAAAAGGAGTCTCTGGCACATATTAGGAAGGGCTAGAAATACCTAATGGGTGAAGACAACACATAAAGGGGAAACCTCCAGTCTGGGAGATTTCCTGGGAGCCTTTCACCTTTAAAGACTCTGGTCAGCGACAGAGAAAACCTTTCCGTGGTTTGGTCTTTTCCTGGCCAAAAGGCAATGATGAACAATGAAAGAGATGGGCAGAAAATGACACAATTGTCAGCCCTGCAGAGTTCTATGAGAACTGCTTACTAGTTTTGAAGGGGAAGTAGAGGAACTAGAATAGAGAATGAAGAATGGTACCACTTTCTGGAAGCCACTGGGAACTACAGAGGTGAAGGCTTCTACATTTGGGACTATATTTGTCTCAGAATTTACAATAGATTTTTGGAAGACCTACTGTAACAGTATTAGAAAGTTTCCCTTTTGCTGTGCTTTTATTTTGGGTACCATTTTGTTTTCCTTTTTTTTTAAGCAGCATTTTCCTTCTTTAATATTATGAACTCTGTACTTGCAAATGGATAGTCTTTCAGTATACTGGAGAGTAACACGCATATGTTTTTTCTGAGTTTCCTAGGTGGGGACTATGAGCCAGAGAAAGGATGAAACTTCCAAAATTGTATCCAAGCCTGCCAAACTATGCTAATACCTATGCTCTCTAATCTCTTAGCTTTCATGACACTATTCTCCTTGTTTTCATCCTACCCTTCTAACCAATTATTCTTTTTCTCTTCAGGCTCATGACAGAGTATAAAAAGCATAGTTGGAGAGTTTGTAAACTTGGGTTCCAATCCTGGCTCTGACACTAATGAATGTGGCTTTGGGCACTTGGCCTCAGTTTCCTGATATGAAAAACACAAACAGATCATCTATAAGATCTTGTGGGCAATTAGGTGGTGCAGTGGATAGAGGGCTGTCCAAAGAGTTGGACAGAACTGAAAAATGACTTAACAACAAGATCCCTTTCAGCCTCTAAATTTTTTGATTCTGTGGCTCTATGAAAAACACATTATTGCCATGGGACTGGCTTCTTCATTAAGCTCAGTTCAATCATTATTGAGCAGTAGGAGGAGTCTGGTCTATATTGCCCATGTAAAATGTAGTGTTTTTGAAGACCCCAAACTGTTTACTGATATAAAAAACCCAGTACTTTCACACCAATATTCTCCTGGTGATATGATGCCATATGGCTGTTAATCCTAGAGTATCAGAATCTTAGAGGAATTAACATTACAAACAATTCAGAAAGCCATGGAATGACATATTGTGGGTGTAAGCAGGTTGTAGCATATTCCCAAAGATGCTTCTGCATTGAAACAGTATAAAAATTACCAAGGGGATATATAAAATATAATAATATGTACAATATATAACATTCCAGATATTATATGATTTTATATACATATATATGAAATTGGAAAAGGAGGTGGGTCAGTCATGGAGTAAGACTGCTGGATAGTCCAAGTGATGTGATGACATTCCTTAGTTAAAATAACTGGAGGAAGGCTTTCAGAGCATTCATTGGTTGTTGTTCAGTCATTTTGGTCATGTTTGACTCTTGGCAAAGATACTGCAATGGTTTGTCATTTTCTTCTCCATCTCATTTTACAGATAAGGAAACTGAGTCGACAGGGTTAAGTGACTTGCCTAGGGT
Organism: Vombatus ursinus; assembly: GCF_900497805.2. NCBI lineage: Eukaryota > Metazoa > Chordata > Mammalia > Diprotodontia > Vombatidae > Vombatus > Vombatus ursinus. The sequence goes on from NW_020954953.1 coordinate 3,453,708, forward strand.
CACACAGCTAGTAAGTATATGAGGCCAGATTTGAACTCAGCTCTTCCTGACTCCAGGCCCAGCAATCTACCTACTGTATCATCCAGCTGCTCTGTTCATTGGATTCATTGGATTCATTGCATTCATTGAATACACTCGGGAGGATTTATGGGAAAGCCTGGACAAGGATCATTCAAAAGGTATGGAAGAGTTAAGATCTACATTGGGAGAGAGAACATATACATTGAATCATTGCTCCTCCAAAGTCAAGCATTAATTACTCACATCAGCAAATTCTAATTCTTACTTGGAAGTTAGCATATGCAGTGGAGAGGCCTGGCTTTGGAGTCAGGAGGACTCAGGTTCAAATTCTGCCTTAGGTCCTTACTGGCTTTGTGACCCTGGATAAGTCACTTAAACTCTCTTAGGCTCAGCGTCCTTATTTGTAACATAAAGGGTTGGAGTCAATGGCCTCAAAGGTCCCTTCCAGTTCTAAATCTATGATCCTATAGTACTATAATATTGTAGGCTTAAGGGTCAATGGAAAACACAGTTTCCAAAGAATTTAAATCGAGGATTACCCAAAGGACAATGAGAGATGAATGGTAGGTATGAGCAGGCTGCAATGAATTATAAATAAGAAATTGCACAGCAAACTGTGTAAAGGATGTCATTTGAGAAATTATGACTTAGAAAAACCAGATGAACAATCAAGTAACAAAGAATAAACTGACTGAGCCCACACACTCCATTAGTAGCAATTAAATATTAAGAGAAGTTGAGGAAGGACTCCAGTGGGAAGATATGGACAAGGGTTCAATACCTTCAACATTGCATGATGGATCTCCATTGATGATCACAGGTCTATAAAAGTACCTATATAGCAAATCATCATGTTTCTGACATAAGAAATCTATCGCCCCTCCCCCATGAAAGGGACTTATTAAATGAGAGGTGTTTACTTAAGTCATTTTAGTCTACATTGGGATTAAACTATCAGGAGCTAGTGAATTTCAATATTTCTCTTCTTCCTTCTCCTCCGATCCCTCAAATCTAAATGGGACTAACATGTTCTCATTCTGTTAGCAAAATGTGAATTCCTTGAGGATGTGAACTGTTTTGTTTTTCTATTTGTAAGCCCAGTACATAGTACAATGCCTGACATATAATGTTCATAAATATTTGTTGACTGATTGAATTTTATGCTTGCTGACGAAAAACTTTCATTGGTTATTTGGCCAACCACTTTATAGTGTGACTTCTAGTTAGGACCTAAAAAGTGAATCAATGGCCTGGAATAAAAGTAACTTTGATTATTTTTATGAAATTTAGCCTAGGTAGGAAGGTGGGGATGTTAGAATTCTAGAGCATGTAAAATGAGAATGGCTAGAAAATGCCATTCTTTTTCTGCTAAGTTATTTCAAATGTAAGAGTATTTTATCTCCACAGTAAAACTGTCTTATCTAAACTTGGGATATTCTCCAGCATCTAGCATAATGCTCTCTGCACATGGGAGGAGTTTAATCATTGTTTGGTGCCATCAAATTGATTTGCTCTCCCCACTTGCAAGCACTAGAGAGGTCTTAAAGATGGGTTAGAGAGTTTGGGATTTGGCAGGAATTCATAAGGGTGAGCTTGACTTTAGAGAAGACTCACCAGGAGGTTGTGAACAGGCCCTTCTGTCTGCCAGGAGGCTCATTAAGATAGAGATGAAGAGAGAGGGACTGAAGTTTCCAGGAGCAGTTTGAGTGACTAACAGTTAAGGCAAGTGATAGGGGCAGCTTGAACTTGAACCAGGACCTCTTGATCTGCAGTCTAGTATTCTATCAAAAGATAGTACTATGCACTATACATGCATATAGTTTTTTGTATATATACATATACATATACATGCACACAGATATATGTATACATATACACATATACATGTATAACATATACATGTTATACATATGTATGTAATATATGTATATATTAATATAAGTTAATATAGCTTATTGTGGAAATAAAAACAATTTTGTCTAGCCTTAGACACCTCAGAAGTAATTTCATTTTGCAAATAAGGAAACTGAGGCTCAAAGGCGAAGTGATTTGCTCTTCTGGCTAGTTAGTGACATATGTAAGACCAGAAACTAGGTCTCTCATCTCCAATTCATTGGATTGCCTCTACTTCAGTAAGAGTTTAGAACTCATAAACCATATGATTTCAAAATCTGTCAAGTTTGAAAAAATATTGGCTCCGACATTCTCCATGATCAAAGCAACCCCAATTATAGCATTATATTAACCAAACTTAAAAAAAAGTATTACAGTTTCCAACCTTTATGAACTGTAATTAGTCATGTAACTGTGTAGCCAAGTTTCGTTGATATATTTGCATAGTTAATTAATTATGATTTATTTAAAAGTACTCGATTTGTAAAACTTTGTTCTTTATTGCCTACAAGTCAAATTGCCAAGGGATAGATTTGTTTTTAAGTCTTCTTTTAATCATTTTAAAGATTAAAAAAATACTAAAATATGTATTGAAAAGACATGACAATTTTTCTTCACTTTTTTAAGGAAATGTTAGCTTTTAAAGAGAAAAGGGGGAAAGCTATGAAAGTCTTGATAACTTAAATGTAAATGACCATTGCCTGGACATGTGTGAGTTACTTTAGGAAGAGTCTTGATTCTCTGTAATACCTTTTCCAAAACAGTGTCTAGGGTACTTATAATAAATTATTATTAATTATAATAACCTTCTCACTTTTGACTTTAAAAAAATATTACTGAATAACTGGAAGGTTTATAAATTACTGGAAAGGACAAGTTCTATTTTACGACAGAAATCTGGAGGTTAAATGACTTGCCTAGGGTGACAAAACTAATATAATATGGGCCAAATATGTTAAAATATTTATATGGCACAGAGTAAGCTGTACAAAAATGTTTGTTATTATTATTACTGTAAGGAAAAGTTCATCAGAGATTTCTATATAGCCTCAAAGATCTGGTCACAAAGTGGAAAAAAAAAGGCCAATTATCTGGATGTTCCCAAACACCAAGATTTTCAGTGTATACTTACTTTAACAATTTAAGGATTTGAAATTACCCTCCACTGACAGTTCACAGATCACCCCACCCCTTTCTTCTTTAGGAGACAATACTTGTAGATTGCTGGGGCTGAAAACATATCACCTTGTGGTCCTTTTATTGATGCACCTCCTGAACTTAGCTAGGTTAATCCTCATATGACATATACTCCCTTCCCTGGTCTGAGCTGCAAGGCTTTCAAGTTAGCAGGACTGAGCAGAGCTCCCACACCACAGGAATAGTGTTTGAGAACACAGGCTTAGCTCTGTGCCATGTTGAGGTGTAATTCAATGGAGTGATTAGTGTAGATGACATGACTTTGGAAGGAACTTTCATAGCATCATAGATCTTAAGCTGAAAGAGAGTTGAGATCTTTAAAAAATCAACACAAAACTCCTTCCCCAATTTAACAGAGGAAGAAACTGAGATGCAGAAAACAGTGACTTGCCCAAGGTCACATAAGTAACAAGCAGTAGAGCTGGGATTTGGACCCAGTTAATCAATCAACAGGTATTTATTAAGTATTTACGAAGAATGAATGAATGAATGAATGTAATAGCATTTTTTAAGTTCTGTACTGAATGCTAAGACAGTTGTTGCTTTCAAAAAATCCGTACTCTAATGGGGGTGGGCGGAGACACTACAATTAAGTGAGTTCAGTGGCAGGTTGACTAGGATGGCCTACAGTCCTGAAGGTTCAGCAGTGAAGTGGATAGGAAGGCCCACGGATCCTTAAGTTTCATCAGCAGGTCAGATGGCAGCTCCTGGAGAGTTTCTGGAGGATGCAAAGGCAGGGTAGAGTGAAAGGCCAGAGGATGCAATGGTAGGTAGAGTAGATCATAAGGCCTGGGGAGTGCTCCATCTCCCTGGAAGGATTGTGATTAGTGACCCCTTAGCTCATCCATGTCGCACCTAAGCAGCCATGTTTCTCTTCCCTTTGGCTACCCTCATCCCTTTGAGCAGCCCAGGGTCAGGGAGAGGTGAAGGGAAAACAAGGGAGAAGGGCAACCCTGCTGGTGGCTCTTTGTGTATTGTGAGTCCAGATGTGCTAGACATCATGTTAGGTGCTAGGGATTTGAAGAAAAAAAATGAAACAATCATTACTCTAAAAAAGTTTTTGGTCTATTGGCTTTTTTCTAACTCCAAATCCAGGAATCTTTTCACAATACCATGCTCCCTGTTCTTTTACTTTTCATTTGAATTTTAGAATAATATAAGTATATTCATAGATCCATTTCTTATCAGGAAGTTCAGAGCAGTAATAATGTCAACAGAAAATATTCCGTTGTTAGGCCAACCTAGAGAATTTGTTAACTACTAAAGGATTCTCTAACATGTACATTTATTTTAATTTTAAATTTGATGATATTTATGAACCGGCCCCAAACTCCTCTATTCTCTAAGGGCTTTGTCTCTAAGAAGGTATGCTTTTTTTTTTTTAACCTCAAGTAGGAAATATATTTTGCTTAATATTAAACATTAACATGACTAATTAAACTTCCTTTATAACTATTTTCATTTAAATGAATTAATTCCATAGGTGACTCTTAACAAAGTTTCAGTTGCTCCCTGTAGGTCCCCATCAGGATTTTTTTTGTCCTTTTGTCTCATCCACTTTTGTCCATATATGAAACAAGTTAGTGAGTATTCTGTTTTTCTGGTTTTTTTTCTTGCTTTGTATCATTTTGTAAAAGTCTTTCTGGATTTCATGATATTCCTTATATTGTGCTGGTCCTAATTGCATTATAATATTGCATTACTTTTTCATTTGTTTTTGATGACAATTTCAGGATATATTCACAGCAATGGAATGATTGGGTATTAAGACAGTATTTTTTTTAAATACTTGCTTTATGTGAGTCTCTCTTTCAAAGGCTTACCAAGATGTGGAGATGAGCCTGCATTCTTGAAGGTTAGGCTAGGAAAGCCAGGGTTCTGACTGACTTGATAAAACTTGAAAGATTTTGAATAGATCTTAACAACAGTCTGTCATCTGAAGACAAACCCAGGGTCAGAAAGGCTGGTGGCATAGAGGAAAGAAAACTGCATTTAGGGTTACAGAAACTGTGTTCAAATTCAAGTTTTGCTGTTTATTGTCTATTTATTTTATTTCTCTGAGACAAGTTTTCCTCTTGTAAATTGAGGGCATTAGACTAGAAAACTTCTTAAGTTCTTTCCAGTTCTAATCTAAGATACTGTTGTTGTTTGTCCTTCATTTACAAAGAGGATCATGACATCACAAGTGATGTCTTGACTTGTGTGTGACTTGAATTTAAGTGAGGCAGAGTTGCATAAAACCAGAAGCCTTACTTTCTCTTGCTGAGTCATTGAAGTCCAGTGACCAGACAAAGGTTAAGATGATTGGTGATAGTCCGAGATACAGTGGATGACCTTGGAGTCTTTGATGTCTGACCAAGTTCTAAGCTCCATGGCACCTGCTTTAGCCACCTTCGTGGTCATTGGAATAAATTGTTCTCATTCTTCCATTCCACAGGGAGAAGACGCTTGTTGGTTATCCTCAACCTGGTTTAGCCCATCAGCTGAGATGATTTACTGAGGTGTGGCTACTGCATGCAGTATAGTTTCATGGAGCCAGAGGTGCAAGTTGGCTGAACCAAGTTGGCACCAAAGGGGGATGAGCAGCCCTGAGAAGAGTTCAACAAGCCCTCACCCCACAGGTGCTGGTCCTCCTTGAACAACCCTACACCCCATGACACTGTAAGTCCTATGAAGTTTGAATCATTGAGGGGTGTTTTTTTTTTTAGTCATATAAAAACTTCCCTGAACTTTAAATCTGGGAAAACTTGTAATAAAAAATTTCCCAGATGCATTATTCATAATTGCAAAAAAGTAGAAAAAAAGCATAAATGTGCACCATTAGGAAAACAGCTAAATAAATGAAGAATATGACTTAAGGCATAGATGGTTGCCATCTGTGTTGGTGGAAAAAGGAATCACACTGGCAAAGTTAGGGGCCCTTCAATGTAATGAAGTATTCCTTTCGTGTGGAGCCTTTAAAGCAGAATGAAATGAATTGTAAATTAAAGTAATAAAATCTTAGTTTGGGGAGCTAGTGTTTAACAGTACTTTAAACCAGGGAGATAGACACATCCATAGAAGTGGATATGGATAGTAGAGTTGGGAAAAAAAAAACCCAACATAGATTCCAGAGGCCAGGAGACCTGTGTTTAATTTCCCCCTTTGACTTGGATAAATCACTTAAACTTCTTGGATCTCAGTCTTTTCATCTGTGAAATGAGGGCCTAAGGTTAGATGTCCTGAGACCCTCTCAATCTCTAGATCTATAATCCCATGAAATGAGGATTGTGCCATGCTTTGGGCAGCAACTATGCTTGTGATGTTGGATGAGTCACTTTGCTTATGTGGGCCTCGGTTTTCTAAACTGTCAAGTTGGGAAATTGGTAGATCTCTAAGATCCTCTACAGCTGTGTTATTCTGTAATCCTAAGGACAAAGTAAGAGGCAGCATGGTATAGTGGTTAGAGAACTGTCTTCAGAGTCACTAAAACCAGATTTCAAGTTCTTGCCTTTTTCACGTATTGGCTGTGTGGCCCTGGGCTTTATTATTTAGTGCCTTGGCTGACTTGCTAAGAAAATAAGTCGTATGGCAGGTGCTGCTCTGCTCCTTCCTGCCAGAGGAAGTCCTTCATTAGAAGATCTCTGTATTAATAAAATTGCAGTCTCCTCAGCCCTGGAAACTTCCTCACCAAAAAAGTAGAGGAAGCAGCAGCAAAAGGAGGAGGAGGAGGAGGAGGAGGAGGAGAGGAGAAGGAGGAAAAAAGAAGAGGACAAGGAAGAAGAGAAAGAAAAAAATTGTGGGAATAAAAGTGAATAGGCCCCAACTTGTGTTTAAAACTACTTCCCATTTTACTCAGTCCTAACCCAGGATCTTTTTCTCCTGTTTGAAATAGATAAGTGATTTAGTAAATAAAATTCCACATTAATGCCATTATTATGAGGCTTCTGTATATTGCCCTTTAAACAGATTCTTGTTGTTGACTTTTGGACACTAATGCCATGAGACTTTTTTTTTATGATTACATGTTAATTAAATATTCTGATTACATTACATTCTGATTACATATTCCCTTGCTCCAGTCTTTCCAAAGGCAGTGCTTTAGACGAACTTCAAGTAGCCTTTCATAAATTATCACTTAATAAAAGAAAAGAAGCGTAACCAATTCTAATTAAGTGTTCAAGTGCTAACCATGTTTTTTTTTCCTCCAGAAATAAGTTTGGTGGAATTTGTGCAGCTTGGTATTCTGGGAAGCTGAAAAACAAAACCAAACCCATAGCAACTAAAAAACGACATTGTTAAATAAATGAGGTGCAAAATTTGATTTACCTTAATATTGTTACAGTCTGGTGGGGAAAATCCACAATATTCTTCATTCTGTCACTTACAAATTAAAAAGTATCCATTGTTTATCTAGGCCCTAAAATGCTATGTCTGTCAAGACAGGATAGAAGCTGTGATTGATCTGCCTAGGTTGCTGGCAAGAAGTGTGCATCATGTGTTCTCTTGGGTGTGCGGCCACACACACACACACACACACACACACGCACGCACACATATACTCACACATACGTGTTCATCTCATTTGGAAAGCTTCCTATCAAAGAGAGGGTCTGTGTATTCCTGCTCAAGGTAAGGCTGACCTTGAAGGTGTACCAGACAATGGCAGCACTTTCCATCCATTAATTCATTTGAATCCTGGAAGTGCTATTTCTATCCACATTTTAGAGATGAGGAAGCCAGCTTTAGAAAGGTTGACACTTGCCTAAGGCAACATGAGATTGTGAGCCCCTTGAGGGAAAGGACTGTTTTGGCCTTTCTTTGCATCCCCAGTGCTTAGGATAGTACACAACACATAGTAGGCACTTAGTAAATGCTTGCTGACTTTATGTAGTCAGGGACAAAACCAGTAGAATGCTAGTCTCTGTCCTTATGAATCTCTCATGTCACTTACTGTCCATGTGAATGAGGCACATAGAGTAATGGAGAGAGCAGTCAGTTCAGAGTTAAGGAAGGCCAGCTTCAAATTCTCTCTCAAACAGTTACTAGTTGTGTGACTTTACACAAATCACTTAAATGCTCTGTGCCTCAGTTTCCTTATCTGTAAAATTACGTGGCTGGATTCAATGACTTGTAAAGTCTCTTTCAGTTTTAAACCTATGATCCTATGAATGAAAGAAAATCCATTTATTAAGGGCTTACTATATGCCAGGTACTATGGTATGTGCTAGAGATGGAAATAGGAAAGTGAGAGAGGCCTTTTCTCTCTTGGAGATCACATTCTAATATGGAAGAAAACACATTTAGGAAGGCAGATCTGTTGTGAGAGTGGAAGGGCTTGATGTGTATGGGCAGGTCACATGGCAACACCTGGGGATCTGGAGGTCATAGAGTCAGAATAGCTGGGAAGGCTTGGTGGACTTCAGTCATATGGCAGACAATTTGTGCCGGCCGTCTTCCATCTTACAACAAGGATTATAGTTGGAACCTCCCTGCTCCTTCAAGCACTATAAGCAGTCATCTACATTTGGCTAGGGTTGGGATGGTGGTGGAGAAATGCAGCCCACCAAAATTAGGAAGAGGATAATGGGTGAGAGAGTTAGAATGGAACAGGGATTTTTGGATTCCCTCTCACGTGGGAGGGTATAGAGGGTCGTCTTCCAGCCAGAAGGGGGAAAGAGAGAGGAAGGAAACTAATCAAAGTACTGCTTTATAGATCATTCTTTCTCTGTTTCATGTGTGTATATTTCACTCCTCAACCTGGGTTATAGTTCAGACTCTATCATTATTCTTTGTGTGACTTTAGAAGTTAACTGACTTTTCTGAACCTTTGTTTCTTCCTCATTTGTAAAAGAAGAGACGTTGGACTAGATGCTAAGTCCCCTTCCAGCTCTTTCATTCAATGATCTGTGAACTAAACTGTGTCGTAGAAACCTTTTTTTGCAATCCCACAACTACAGCCCTAGGCCTGTAGTAAGTTCTTTGAAAAACAAACAAACAAGCTTTATTTTTAATAAAAAAATATCTTTTGTACATATCTTTTTTGGTAAATGTCTTTTTGTACATAGCCTACATTCTCTCATATGCTTCTATCTGTTCCCTCCCAGTGAGTCATCCCTTTATAACAAAGAATTTTTTTAAAAGAAACTAATCAGTAAAACATAAATACATTGAAAAAATCTGACATTATATGTAATGTTCCACAGCTATGGACCCTGACAAATATGATCCTTGTAATTACCCACTATGTGGTTTTGATTATTTTGTGGCTGTTCTTTCCTAAGTGTTAGACAACTGAGTGTCATGTTGGCTAGAGTGTCAGGTTTAGAGTCAGGAAGACTGGAGTTAAAATCTGTCCTGAGATACTTATTGGCTTGGTGACCTTGGGCAAGTCACTTAATCTCAGTTTCCTCATCTGTAAAATGGGCATAATAATAGAATTTACCTGGTAGGGTTATTGTAAAGATAAAATGAGATAATAGTTGTGAAGCCTTAGCCCAGTGCCTGGCACATAGTAAATGCTATTTAAATGTGTGCTATTGTTATGATTTCCATTTCCATTGTTTGTGGTCATTGTGTATATTGTTTTCCTGGGTCTACTTACACTTTGTATCAGTTTATGGAGGCCTTTCCATGCTTCTCTGTATTCATCAGGCTAGTTCATTCATAAAACATAATAATATTACTTTACATCCATGTACCTCAATTTGTAAAGGCAGCTGGTGGTGCAGTGGATTGAGTGCTAAGCCTGGAGTCAGGAAAATTAAGTTCAAATTCAGCCTCAGATGCTAGCTGTGTGACCCTGGGCAAGTCACTTAACCTATTTTTTGTCTCTGTTTCCCCAATTATAAAATAATAAACCACATTTCTTAGGGTTGTTGTGAGAATCAAATGAAATAATATTTGTAAAAGTGCTTAGCATAGTGCCTTGCACATAGTAGTCATCATATACATGCTTATTTCCCTTTTTCCTCCCTTTCCCCCATGCCCTAATTGATGAGCCTTTATTTTGCTTCCATTTGTTTGCTACCATAAAAAGTGCTGCTATAAATATTTTATATTATAACAATCACTTCTTTGGTGGTGATCGTGGAGTCTCTGGGCTAAAGGGTATGGACCCTTTATTTGCATGATTCCAGATTGTTTCCAGAGTGGTGGTTCCGATTCACAGCTCCACCAACAATGCGTTAATATGTTGGTGTTTCTACAGCCTCTCCAATGTTGATTATTTCTTCCTCTTGCCATCTTTGCTAGTTTTCTGGGTATTAGATGAGACCTTAGCATTGTTTTGATTTGCATTTCTCTTATTATTAGTGATTTGGAGCATTCTTTCATATGGTTGTTAGTCGTTCACAATTTTTCTTTTGAGAACTGTTCATCTTCTTTGATCATTTCCTGTAGTAAGCTCTTAATAACTACTTTTGTGTTTTGTTTTGTTTTGTCTTTGTTTGTTTCTTGGTGGTGGGAAGAGGATGGGAGAGTTGAGTAAAGATGATGGAGAATGATCCTTGAAACATGATTGGGAGAATTGGGTTGCATCTAATATGATCTAAGCAAGGATCAGGATTGGAAACCAGGAATAAGCTGAATTTAAATAAGTTTCATCTCTAGCTCTTTAGTTCTGTGAGCCTATGAGCCTGTGATTCTAAGTCTTAGTTGGCAGTGAAGACTCACTGCCCATTTTTTTTTTAAATTTGTGTGTTGCCTCTTAAAGGTATAGGCAGCATGAATCTTGATGAATGTAGAAGTGATTGGACTGAACAGAAACATTTTACCCATTTGATTTCTCTATATAAGTAATGCTTTAAGGCAGGAACTTGAAAATATCAGAGCTGTGCCCATTGCACCATGATGTCCCTAGAGAAGAACATCCAAGTTTTTTTCAGTAGAGGGCCGCAAGATCAAAATCCATATTGTGTAAGCTGCATGAATGCTTTATTGATGCATGCTAGTTATTTAAAAATATGGATTTTCTTAATAGCAATTCAAAAATAGTCCAAAAATATTTTAATACATTTTATTAATATACAAGTTCAGTGTTACTGACCTAGTGATAGTCATGGATCAAGTTTCAACACTTGAATAAAAATACTCAAGAATTTAATTTGTATTGAATTCAATTCAACAAACATGTTAAGCCTCTACTATGTACCAGGTACTGTACTATGCCCTAAAGACAAAATCAAAACAGTGTCTTTTCTCTCAAGAAGCTTACATTTTATGTGTATACATGTAAGTAAATACTGGAAAATTTTGAGGAGTGTGAAAATATTGATATCTGGGTGGCGAGGGGAGCTAGTCAGGACTGAATTTTTGTAGAAGTTGACCCTTGAGTTGAGTTTCAAAGAAGGTAAGGAATCTAAAAAGGAGAGGTGAGGAGGGAGTGCATTCCACACATGGGAGATAAGCCTGTGCAAATGGAGGGAAGAGGGAGATAAAATGTGATGTTGGAGGAATTGCTAGAAGGGTAGTTCGGTGAGGGCACAGTATCTGAAGGAAAATAAGATGAAATAATTGGAAAAGGTAAGTGGGTTCCAGATTGTGGTGGTCTTTGAATTATAGGCTGAAGAGTTTACATTTAATCCTAAAGGCAATGGGGAACCATGGACATTTTTGAGCATGAGAATAACATGGTTAAACTTATTTCTTCGGAATACTGATTTGGCCATTGTTTCTAGCAATCAGAATGATGACCAAATGGGTGGACAAAAGACAATTATATCTGAAATGTTGTAAAGCTCTAATTGACAGGATTTGGCAACTGATTGGGCATGGGTTAGGGAGAGGACGAAGTTGAGGATGGTCATGGAAGAAATGAAGAAAAAAAGCAGTTTCAAGGAGATATGGAAAGATTGGCATGAACTGATGAAGAGTGAAGTGAGCAGAACCAGAAAAACAATGTATACTTTAGCATCAATATTGGAAAAACAAGCAATTCTGAAAGACTAAAGAACTACAGTCAACTAAATGAACATGATGACCCCAGATTACTGATAGAGAACACTCACTACCTCACTTCAAAGAGATAATAGAATAATATGCATAATAAAAAGCATTTTTAGATAAGACCAATGTAGGGAACTTGGTTTGTGTGATTGTAGTTTATGTGATCCTGGGCTCCTCCTTTCTTCCTTCCTTCCTTCCTTCCTTCTTTCTTCCCTTCCTTCCCTCTTCTCCTCCTCACTTCCTTTCCTCCTCCCTTCCTTCTCTTTCTTCATGCCTCTTTTCTTTCCCTTCCTTACTTCCCCTCCTTTCCTCCCTCCCTTCCCTCCCTTCTTTTCTTCTCTTTCTTTCTTTCATTCTTTTTTCTTTTTCTTCCTTCCTTACTTCCCTCCTTCCTTTTTTCCCTGTTTTTTCTTTCACTTTCTTCTTTTCTTCCTTACTTCCTTCTTTCCTTCTTTCCTTCCTTCTTTTTTTTTTCCAGTGTGAATGCTTGCTAAAAGTTTTGCTATGCTGCTTTTTCCTTTTTTTAAAATATTTGTTACAAAGGATGGCTTAGTGGGTTAAGAGGAAGGATATATTTTAAAATATATTTAAAATGCAAAATTTTAAATATTTTAAAATTTTAATTTTTAAAATGAATAAAAACAAAAGAAATCAATTAAAAAGGAAATTTAAAAAAGACTTTTAGGTATCTGTGAATTTTCAAAAAATATTTTTGATATCTGTATGTTGGGTAGCTAGGTGGCACAATGGATAAAGCAACAGGCCTGGAGTTAAGAGGACCTGAGTTCAAATGTAGCCTCAGATACTTGCTAGCTATGTGATCCTGGGCATGCCACTTAACCCTGTCTGCCTCAGTTCCTCATCTGCAAAATGAGTTGGAGAACGAAATGGCAAACCATTCCAGTATCTTTGCTAAGAAAATCCCAAATGAGGTCACAAAGAGTCAGACACAACTGAACAACAAATTTCAACATAATTGGCTTCTTTTGCAATGGTTTTATGTTTTATGCATTTAAAAATATTAACCTGAGAAGGAATCCAGACTGCCAAAAGAGTACACAACACAAAATATCTGAAGATCCCCTACTCTAGAACAATATTAGCATTAAGGGTATAAAAAAGGAACTACCATATCCCTTACCTGTGTACTCTGTGAAGTGTACACTCAATTTGTATATCATTGCAGATGGATCTCCTGGTGCAGGCACTGGATTGCAACAAGAGGGTGCAGCAGAACCTTTTTGATGCATTAAGCAGCTCAGTTTGGTCCCCCAGCAATTCCACTACTGATCAGGAAAATATTTCTTGTAGTACCCTGAATAATTAAGAATACTAATTATTGTGACCTTCAATCTAAAAAACATAGAAGAAAAATTAAACAGGAGCATCTTTCTCACTCCTGACATTCTGCATCTGATTTCGCTGAAATATAGTACACAATTACTGCAAAAGAGTGACTCTAAAAGTCCATAAAACCTAGTGACCTTTTGAGCTATAACAAAGGTAAAAGGTCGCTGTATTACTGTTGTGCTCTCAATAATCTGATTATCAATAATTTAAACTTTAGGGCTGTATAATGTAAACAAATTACTTAAAGACATTACATTAAGAAATAATAATTTCTTGTTTTTCACTGTTTCTTGTGGCCAAAGAATTCATCATTTGGCAGCCAATGTCTTGGTGATGACTCTATCCTCTATATTGCTGGACTTGTTTGGGGCCAACAGATATAATCTATTCCCAGGGTGGTACCCAAAGTCTTTCCAGCTTAGTTGTACCTGCCTGGACTTATACTATGACTACTACTACTATTACTACTACTACTGCTGCTACTACTACCTCCAATAGCTAGCATTTATATAGTGCCTCCTATGTGCCTGTATGTGCCAAATGCTTTATAAATATTATCTCATTTTATCCTTACAATAACTCTGGGGAGCAGGTGCTATATTCCCATAGCATAGCTTTGAAGAATCTGGGGTTACCTCTTTGACACACTGAGGTATTATATTAGAACAGGCCTGATTAAAAATAGAGTATATTGCAGCTTATATCGACATGCTCCTACATTCAGGATGTTAGCTGTCTTTGGCCTGACAACAAAGCCATAAATTGGTTAAGAGTTGTTTCATCTCTCATCTCTCTTCCTGCTGTCCTTAAAATAGTACTGGTGTACAATTAACCCTATTTTACAGATGAGTAAACTGAGGCTCAGAGAAGATGTAGTTGCTAGTCCAAGATATAGCCTTCTAGTCCAAGACTGATGCAAACACCTGTTAACCCTACAAATTTGATGTCAATATTTTGGTAATTAAATTCTAAATGTATTTCCATATTTACTTACATTGGTTGATTTTTTGTGTATGTGATTCTTCTGACTATAGCTTAAACAATTCATTCTTAGGATTTTCAGGAACTAGGCCATTTAATTTTGGGCTATGATTGGAGTACTTTTTGAAATTTTGAAGTTAACCATAATTGTACCATTTATTGAGTTAGAATAAAAAAAAAAGCTTGACAGATTAAAAAGTTGGGCTAAATGTAATATAATCAAATCTAACAAGGATACATGTAAAATGTAAAATGTTGCATCTGAGTTCAAAAAATAAACTTCATAAGTACAAGATCAGGAAGGGATGGTGAAAAGGAATTTATTTGAAAAAAGATTGGAATTTAAGTGAGCTGCAAATTCATATAAATCAATATTGGGGTACTACAGCAAAAAAAAAAAAAAAAGCTAGTGCAATCTTACATTGTATTCAGAGGAGTAATGACTGGGATTAGGGAGATGATGGTCATGTTGTACTCTGACCTGATCAGATCACACTTGGAGAATTGTTTCTTTTGAATCAAAACATCTTAATAAGCATATTAATAAGATAAGTAGGCAATAAACATTTATTAAGGGCTTACTATGTGTCAGACATTGAGCTAAATGCTAGGGATACAAATGTGAGCAAAAACTAAAGCAGTCCCTGCCTTCAAGGAGCTTACATTCTAATGGGGGAAGGTAACACACAAACAGGAGCTGAAGAGGTGGAGAAGAGAGGTACCAGCTTGGGCGCATGGAGTTAGTGAATCAGAAGCAGAGTTGAGACAGGAATGGGCAGAATGGGCCCTTCCCCAATATGGAGTGTGGAGGAGTAGAGGGATGTTCCAGGATGAGAAGGCCCTAGGAGTTGAAGGATAAGCTGGATAATGCCCAGAGGAAGGCAACCAGGATGGCGAAGGACCTTTGACACATAATCATTAGTTGAAGCAAATGGGAATGTTCAAGAAAAATGAAGACTTGGGGAACAGAGAAAACTTAGGAACACCTGACAACTGTTGTTAAATATTTGAAAGGCTATCAAATGGAAGAAGGGTTAGACTTATTCTTCCTGATCCTAGAGGACTGAAGATGTAAGGAAAAACATTAATAATCAGAGATACCTCAGCACGAAAAAGACTACCTTTGTTGTTGAGTTGCTTTAGTCATGTCTGACTCTTTATGAGTCGACTTGTGGTTTTCTTGGTAGAGATACTGGAGTGCCTTGCCATTTTCTTCTTCAGTTCATTTTATGGGTAAAGAAGCTGAGGCAAACAGAGTTAAGTGACTTGCCCAGGGTCACACACCTAGTAAGTGTCTGAAGCCAGATTTGAACTCAGAAGATGAGCTGTCCTGACTCCATGCTCTGTACCACCCAGCTGCTCTAGGTTTCCTTTCACTGAAGGTCTTCAAGCAAAGGCTGGATGGTCTCTTATTTCATATGTTATAGAGGAAGTTCTTATTGTTGAAGGAGATAGTCTCTGAGGAGCCTTCCAAAGCTGTTATTCAGGGGAATGCTATACACATGTGTATAAAGAAGGGAAGGAATATAACCTTACTAAGTGCATTTTTGTTTGCATGAGCACCACATTTCATTGTCTAATTTGTTTACTTTTTATTTAGTGTTTTAACTGGTGCCATTATGTAAATCTCTTTATATATTCACAAATTGATTTTATAATGTTATTATTGAAAAAATCCCTCACACATCTGACTTATTAAAAATGAGCAACTACGTAACTGTATATCTACCCATGTGACAAACCATAAACTTGATAGGAATACAGTAGACTCTGTAAGAAAAGAGACTAATTATGCCAATATTTTACATTATGTAATGAGTTCACTTTGGAACTGTAGGCTATTAGCAACTGTTTGCATTTATACAGATTTATTGGGTTTGAGCGCCTGCTGGTTCGTTGGCATTTCTACATCCAGAAAGTCATTTGCTAGAAAAATTGAAAGCCCTGATTTCATTATATCAAGAACTTTTAAAGATTGAAATTGTGTGTCTATTTACTTAGTGATTCCACGGTCATAAGATTCATTCAACTTTGACTTTTAGTTCACAGGACCATAGATTTAGATTTGGAAAGAATCTTAGGCATCATCTAATCCAACTCTCCATTTTACAGAATGAGGAAATGAAAAGTTTTGCTCAAGGTCACACAGATACAAAGGAGCAGACTCAGGATTTGAACCCAAGCCTATTGACTCTAAACATAGTACTCTTTCCGTAGTACATAGAACTTGAAGTACTACAGTATACTTCAATGATATCATCACAAATCTTTGCTGATTACATCACTCTGGCAGAGTATTTAAAACCAAAGTTCTAGGCTAAATAGACATGGGCTTCCAGAAGCAAGAGCTATTTTTAGAGATTTTCAAAATTTTTTTGTTATTAAGTATGAAGTTCCAACTTTCTTCCCAGTCACCATAGATTATAAGCTCCTTGAGGGCAGGGACTACCTTTTGCCTCTTTTTATATCCCCAGTGCTTAATACAGTGCCTGGCACATAGTTAGTGTTTAAAAAATTCTTACTGGATTGAATTGGCATTGAATATGTGTCTTTGACGTTTTACAATTCATAATAAGGTTTAGAATATGTCAGAGTTGGAAAAGGAGCTTAAACATCATCAGGTTCAGTCCTTGTATTTTATACAGTGGTGTGTTAGTAAATGTTTAACAACTGTCTCTCCAAAGGAAAAAAAATGTACACAACATACTTTTAGATTTAATCTGAATTATTAGCACTTTCTTAAATCTAGACCAAGGGGCTGCCAAACTACTGCTTGAGGGCCAAATCCAGAGCTGCCTGTTTTTTTGTATGGCCTGTGAACTAAGAATTATTTTTATATTTTTAAATACAATAAAACTTTATTTTGAAATGTAAGAACTATACAAAAAACAGGTGGTACTTGGGCATAGTTTCCTGGTCCATGCTTAAAATAATCCACAAAACAATAAATGAAGGCCTGAATTGCAGCATTTGCTGATTTCCAAGATGTAAATGGTCACAATGGAAATTAAATATTTCTCAAGAACCTGTTAGAGCTGGATCCAGCACACTCCTGACTTGACATACCAGGGAACTGAATCCCAGGGAAGTAAAATCACTTGTCCAAGGTCACATATGGAGAAAACAGAACTATGACTCAGGTCAGGGATTCTGATTCTCAGTCCTGAGTTCTTTCAACTATACCATATTCCTTTCCCTAAGTGATTCTGGGAAAAATATCGATATGGTCGAGTGTAGAGTAAGATTTTAGAGATGTATTTTAAGAACGCCTTCTCAACACTCAGGAATGGTGCTTTTAAGATATTATCAAAACTATGGCTAGCAATGTGACTGCAAGAGAATCTCCCAATCAATAGGAATCATTCATTCATTCGTTCAGCAAATATTTATTAATCATCTACATTGTGAAAAACACCACTAAGTGCTTAATGGGGGGAGGGTGTCTAAGTTCCTGCCCTCAGGGAGCTTACACTCTAGTAGAGGAAATATGGCAGTTACACAGTAAACAGATATAATACAAAGCAGAATATGTTACTTATTTTAAGGAAGTACAAAAAAGGCATTCAGAGGAGAGAGAGAGAGAGAAGTAATATGGCATAGCAAAAATGCTATTTCAGGCACTGACTTGCTTTGTGTCTATGAACAAATCACTTAACTTTCCTGAAGCCCCATTTCATAATCTGCAAAACAGGAAGGAAGAATAAGTAACAAAATGACCTTGGTAACATAAGGTCAACCCCTTTGTGTACTAGATAACAACAACAATAATAACAGCTAACATTTATAAAAGGCCCACTATGGGCCAAGTACTGTGCTAAGTGCTTTGCAAATATTATGTCATTTGATGTGAGATTATGAAATAAAACAACTAGGTAACCTTGCCCACTCTACCAGACTGGAGCCTGTTTTGATTTTTTTTTTTCATTTACTAGACATGGCCAAAATTAAAATTCCACTAGAACGTAAGTTACTTTAGAGAGTTTCATCCTTTGCAATTATTAGCCTAACATTGTGTGCCTAGCACATAATAAGTAATTGGTGGCACAGTGGATAGAGCACCTAACCTGAAGTCAGAGGACTCCTCTTTCTGAGTTCAAATCTGGCCTCAGAGATTTACTAGCTGTGAGACCCTGGGCAAGTCACTTAACTTTGCCTCAGTTTCCTTATCTGTAAAATGAGCTGGAAAAGGAATTGGCAAACCACTCCAGTATTTTTGCCCAAATAGGATAGCTAGGTGGCACAGTGGATATAGTTCTGGCCCTATGGTCAGGAAGACCCGAGTTCAAATTTGGCCTCAGACACTTACTAGCTATGTGACTCCGGGTAAATCACTGAACCCTCTTTGTCTCAGTTTCCTCATCTGTGAAATGAGCTGGAGAAGGAAATGACCAACAACTTTAGTATCTTTGCCAAGAAAACCCCAAATGGGGTAATGAATTGTCAGATATGACTGAACAACAACAAAATGCTTATTGATTGATTATTAATCTCAGAAGAAATGCTACTTTAATTTTGAGGCTACAAGAACATTTTTCTATAAAGTTAAATTAGACTTATTCAGTAATATATCCACCCGTCACTGATTTCAAAATAACCATGCAAATAGTTGGTGCTTAATAAAAGTATGTTGAATTAAATAGTAATATTTCTTATACTTATGAAACTGTGGGCAAATCTGCCTTGTGAGAAATAATTACTATTCTTTTTATTAAATATTTTAAAACAATTTTTAAATATTTAGTTTTATTAAAAAACCTAAACTTCAGGGTTTTTGTTACTGAAGCTTTATTTAAAATAAACTATTTGCATAACTTGTATAATAATATATAGTTAATTTCAGTAATTCCATTTAGTGATCCATAAAAAGGAGGAATATTAATCTGAAATTTAACTCTAATGCTGGTTTATAAGGTATCTACGGTGAAACTCTTCTAGCAAAATGGTTATAGAAAATTCTGAATCCCAATCTTTTTTTTGTAGTCTATAAAATGTTCACCTTTGGACATGTGATTTTTTTAGTTTGGGGAACTCACATTGGAGTGGAATTCAGAATGTTCTATGGCCATTTTGCTAGAAGAGGTTCAGAGCAGGTGCCCGTAGACTAGGTATTTAACCAGCGTATTTAACCAGCATCAGAATTAACAAGGAGGCTTGGATTGAATGGCTTTCGAAGTTTCTTCCATCTCTAGAGCCATGATTCTTAATCACAACCTCTCCAGAACTGTTTCCTCAACTGTAATTGAGGAGGTTGGACAGTCAGGGGTTCTTAACCATTTTTTGTGTGTCACAGTTCTGTTTGGAAGTCTCTTTAAGCCTATGGACCATTTTTAACAACAATGTCTTTAAATGCATAAAATAAAATACAAAGGATTACAAAGGAAACCAATTACATACAAATATCTGTAAAATTTCTATCTATTTTTTTAAAGTTTAGACCTCAGACTAAGATGGCCTCTTAATCTCAGTTTTCTTGCATCTCTAAATATATGATCCTATGTCTGTAAACTATGTTCTTAGGCATTTCTTAAGCTGCACAGCGGTTAGGTGACTTGCTCTGGAGTATACAACTACTAAGTGTCAGAGGTAGAATCTGAACTTGGGTCTTCTTGACCCCCTATTGCCCTATCTTTCTTATTTACCTGAATGAATGACCCCATCATTAAACATTCACAGTGGCTTAAGCCCTGGGGATACACATAGAAAAAATACTTTCAAGGAGTTCACACAGGAAGAGAGAGACAACATATAAAGGAGCATTCAGCTATGGAGAGAATGGAAAGGCCCACTGCTGAAAATATTATACCCAGCAAAGTTAAGCATAATACTGAATGAAAAAAATGGACATTTAATGACTTGCCACACTTTCAGGATTTTGTTGCAAAAAGACCTGAAATCAATAGAAATTTTGACATACAAGATCCAAGAGAACCATAAGGTAAACAACATCAAAGACTGATTACGAAGGACTCAATCAGGACAGACTGTTTATTTTTAATATGAGGAAATATAAACCATATGTCTAAGATTGTTATTAGTAATTGGGTAGTTTGGAAGAAAGATTGCGGTAGAGCTAAATATGATGCAATACTAAAAAGTAAACTATCTAGGAAAAGGTAAAAAGAGTAATTATCTTACACAAGTGAGATGTGAGAGGAAGTACTGATACAAAGGAGTTAGATAGGGAAGGAGGGCTGGTCATTCTGGAACCTTACTCTCATTGGAAATGGATTAAAGAGGGAACAATACATATATATCTAGAAGGGCATAAAAGTCTTCTAAATTCAGAAACAAAAGGCTAATGGGATAGGGAGGGGGGAAAGGATAAGGAAGGGATTTTTGAGGGGGAAAGGATAAGGGAGAGATCTTTGGAGGGGGTGTAGGTTAAGTAATAGGATGGCAAGGTAGGAGGTAGAAGTAAAGTAGAGGAGTCAGGAGGGATAGGAAACAGGAGATACAAACAAACATAAAATAAGGATCGGGGTAGATTTTATTAAGGAAGAGAAAAGTGGATGTAGTAATCATGATCTCAGACAAAATTAAAGCTAAAATAGATTTAATCAAAAGAGAAAAATAGGAAAACTATACGATATGTCAGCCATATTGATCAATATTGTTTTAGACTATTTAAAACAACTAGACAGTATAAGATCGGAATATTGCTGTGGTATAAGAAATGATGAGTTGGTAGACTTAAAAAAATATGGAAAGACTTGGACCTATAAAGGAAGATGTTATCCACTCTCAGAGAAACAGAGGATGAACAAGTATAGTACAATCTTACATAGATGCATTTGAATGTAAATATCTATATATGAGTATGATTATAGATATTTGAGTATGTGTGTGTGTATGTAAGCATATGCATATATATATATACATGTGTGCATATGCGTGTGTATATTTGTGTGTATGTATATGTGCATGTGTATATGTATATGTGTGTATATATACACATACACACATACACACACATATATAAATATCCGTGCTTAACTGTAGCCTTCTTGGGGGTAGGGGAGGAAGGGGGACAAAAGAACAAAGTTAAAAGTGCATAGCAGAGGGGCAGGTAGGAGGCACAGTGGATAGAGCACCAGCTCTGAAGTCAGGAGGACCTGAGTTCAAATCCAGCCTCAGACCAAACACTTGACACTTA
This sequence comes from Vombatus ursinus, assembly GCF_900497805.2. NCBI lineage: Eukaryota > Metazoa > Chordata > Mammalia > Diprotodontia > Vombatidae > Vombatus > Vombatus ursinus. The sequence goes on from NW_020954953.1 coordinate 3,475,228, forward strand.
CTAGCTGTGTGACCCTGGGCAAGTCACTTAACCCCAATTGCCTAAAATAAAAAAAAAGTGCATAGCAGAGAACAAAAGAAAACTTAAAAGGAAGCAAAGAAAAGATGGACAGCTCTGAACACAATGTCTATTTATTACATAGGCTTTCTTGAAATGGAAATTTATTGCTGTATATTTTGAATCCTCTCATGTTCTGCTGTGCACGTGGCAATGCTTTTTTTTCTTTCTTATTTTTTATTTAGGTTTATAATAAGTTTCTTTTTCTTTTTGTATTGTGTATTTAAGTCTTAGTATTTAAGTTTAAAATACATTAAGAAAAAAAGGCCCAAGGCTTTTTTAAGTGTGTCTGCCTTTAAGGGCTAGGAGCCAGGAGGGGCCTGGTCTAACACCACTGGGAAGGGGGAGTACGCCTAAGAGGCTCCACTTGGTGCCAGGGAAGTGAACTTTTCATATTCAGTTCTAAATCTTCCCTATAAAACCCTCCATTATCTTAGATCCTAGCTATTGTTTATGCCTCAAAAACCTCTACAGTTTTATTAATCAGAAAAGCTTACTAAAAATGGGTTAAGCACAGAAGTGCACCTATAAAGAGAAGAGCAATAAACACATTTTGAATAACAGAGACAAGAGACCCACCTATTTGGCTTCTGCCATTATAAAAGAGAAGATGAATGCCTTGCTCGTGAAAAATTCAAGTGTGTAAAATTAAACAACATAACTATTATCCATCTCAATTGATAGGCATCCAACTTACAGAACCCAACAATACATAAAAAATACATGATGTTATCAGGTAGGAGAAGCTGGCTGTATATTGTCCATAACTTACTTATATAAGGCTGCTCTGAAAGGTATTGTTTAACTCTGCTGGCTAAACAAGACATAAGTTGTGACCTGAGTTGTTATTTACTGACTTCTAAAAAAGTGAAAAAACAAACCCTCCCTTTCAGAAGTAGAAAACTTAGAACTTGCTCCTACCTGCTTTGTTATTTTCTGGCCGAGTTCTGAGCTTCTTCCCAAGGTGGACTGGGCTTGTAAAACAACGCATTTCTCTTTGATTTCACATGAAGCCCTTGTCTGAGATTTTCTCCACTGGTGGATTGTCAGAACTAGTTGATGAAGATAAAAACTGTAAACTGACCCTTGGATAAAAAACAAAACAAAACAAAACAAAAATCCAAGTGAAAGAGAGTGAGATGTCCATTCTTCCAGCTTATAAATTCACTTGCCAAATTTAAAACTTGCAAAATTATGATTCTGTGGAAGAATGAGGGCAGCTAGATGGCACAGTGGGTCTGGAGTCAGGAAGATCTGAATTAAGATCCAGCCTCAGATACTTACTAGTTGTGTTATTCTAGGCAAGTCACTTAAGCCTGTTTGCCTCAGCTCCTCATCTGTAAAATGAGCTGGAGAAGAAAATGGCAAACCATTCCAATATCTTTGCTAAGAAAATCCCAAAAAAGGATCACAAAGAGTCAGACATGACCGAAAATGACTAAACAACAAAAGGATGAGAATTGAATGTAAGAGTGAGTGATCTAACTAGAAAACTGTACGGGGTATTTCTTTGTTTTCGGGTTTAACAAAGTTTTTTGGGGGGTAGGAACATGAAGAGGTTATCAGATTCTCTTGTCCACTTTCCCCACCATTTTGTAGCAAATGATTTCTACATGGGTGATCTTGTGATGAACTGGGGAACTCATCAGAGGAATGAAAGGCATCCCATGAAAAAACTTATGTATTCTAGCTGAGTTTACTGAAAGAATCTGTAGTCACAAAAGACTGGGCCAAGGATTATTAGGCTAAGATTGTTTGTTGCTGGTCTCTCGGTTTGAGTAAGATAAAGTCTCTGGTGAGTAGGGTTTCAGAGTCATATGCCAGGTGCAGAGATACAGCTTCTATGAAGTACAATGTGTGGGTCCCGTTCATAGGATGACAACGGCAAAATGGTTTCTCATATTTACCATTTTACATTGAGACAGTTTCGGCTCTGATATAGCCTGGTGATTCTTTATCAGTTTTGTTTACTTCACAGGGATCTTAGGGAAATGACTGGTAGAGGGGACAAGGGTTAGCTGGTGTCTGTGTTCTTAAATTTATGCTTTGAGAACTTCAAGCACTATATTGACTGAGCGCAAAGAGCAGAGAAAAGGAAGGTGAAGGAGTCTGGCTCACCCCATGGCTGACCTTGCAAATTTATTCTTCCCTCCATAGACGTGGAGACCTTTTCTCATGGCCTTCGTGGGCCCCAGGGTTTGTGAGACAGTTCTAGTCTATACAATCCCATAGCTGAGGATAACATATAGCAACAAAGAGAAGAACAAAGACACCATTGTTTGTCTATTACTTGAATTTCTGCACGTTTAACTGTTAACTCTCCCGAACCATTTCTTAACTTGATAGCATGTGATTTGCATAGATGCAGAAAATAGGTTGACATTCACGCTGGACTCTTGTTTAGGACTTCATATGTTGGTGCGTTTTGCATCTATGAGAAAGATTAGAAGGCAACTAAAATATAAAAACAGAACACAGCAATCGAACTTTTAAAAAAAAGTAAATTATTCTTCCCATAGCTAGGATCTCACACAACAGCAAGGATGAAGCAAGCAAGAAAGGAAGGAAAATCCTGACATACAAAGTTGTTGTAAACTTCTTGGAATTTAGCTTGATCATTTGCTCCCTGACTCTCCTATGGCTAGACCTGTGAATCATACAAAAAATGCTCTGGTTCAACACTGGTACCTAAGAAATGAAAATAGTACAAAGGAAGATTAAAAACTTGCCCTTTTCCTAAACCGGCTCGTGAAACTCATCTCTAGTACAGATACCAACTATGTTTCTCAGATTCTGTGGCAGTGATGATATTAAAAAAAAAAAAAGATAAGAAACAATCCCTACTCTTAAGTACATTACAATCTAATTGGGGGAGGGAGACATAACACGTACACAAATAACTATAATACGAAGAAGACTGCGATAAACATGAAGGAGAAATGCAAGCAAAAATGTTACAAGAAATTCAAGTAAGATGATATTCTTCTAATTTAAAAATCTTAGGATTCTAAGAAACAAATATATGGGCCTCAATTCATGCTATTGAATAAATGCCTGAATTCCTTCATGGAAAGGCTAGATATAAATGCCAAGCATTATGATGATTATAGGAGAGAAGCTCATTCCAAACAAACTCCATTTTATTTTTATCACAGTGAATGTACAAAATGTACACTTTTCTTCTACTGCTACATTAAAACATTTTAATTGACCACTTCAACAGCTGCAAAAATCTTGTCTAGAATATCCTGTCAGAAAAGATCCAAGATGCATGAACTAATTCAATTTGAAAATAATACATGCTATATCCTATGTGAACACCATGTGAAAAATCTAGCCCCATTGACAGTAACTATTTAAATGCAGCAGTGTACTCTGTGGGGTTTATTGGACTATTAATTAAAGTGATCTTTTTTACATTGATGAATGAAGATGAATTTTTATAGAGCTGCTTGAATTAGCTGCAGTAACATTATGCTTTGATAACATTAGCATTTGTCATGTGACTGGAGAAGAGTCCAGAGACATTGAATGATAAAGGAAAAAGACCCTTCGTATCTTTGGTCTTTTTTTTTTTTTCCATAGCAACTTAAAGTCATTCCTTTCAGAGTTTTGTGAAGTTAACAAACACATTGTACTTTCAGATTACTCTGAATGCAAATATTTGTTTTCTGGTGGATTTTTTTTAATTCTGTATTTTGTGGTGGTCTTGGTCTCCATTGATGGAAATGCATTGTTCAGGAAAATGGGAGGTTATAGAATCATGGATCAGACCACATCTGAAGCCTTGTGTTCAGTTCTGGGCATCACATTTTAGGAAAGACATTGATAATTTACAATGTTTCTAGGAGAGGGTGATCAGGTTAGGGAGAGAACTCTAAACCATTTCATTACAGATCACTTGGAGAAAATGGAGGCATTATTCCTGGATAATGGAAGACTTAAATGAGATATAATTGCCATTTAAAACTATTTGAAAATTGGTCACATGGAGAGGGATTAGGACTTGTTCTACATATTTCCAGAAAATGGAACTAGGATTAATGATTGAAGTGACAAGATGGAAGATTTCGGCTCGACATTGATGTTATCTTTGGCTCTTTTTAGTCCTTTACCCTATATATTCAATCAATTGTTTTTCCTTATCATTTCTACTGCCGCAACACCTTTCCCACCTGGCCTGCTCTTCTTTACTCCCAATGCAACCACCCTAGTTCAAGGTAAGGCCTAGTTCAAGCCCTCATCTCTTTTTACCTTGACTACTCTAACAAGCTGACTTTCTGTTTCTAGTTTATTCCCTCCATACTCTGTCTTCCACACTTTTGTGTAAGACTTTTTTATGAACCGCAATAATCATGCTACTACTGCCTTACTCAAAAATCCTCCACTTGACAATTGGCTCCAACCTAGCTGAACAGCCTTATCTCCTTGACATACTCCATGTCTCTGCAAAGCTGGACTATTCTGTTTCTTCTTTTCATGCTCTTCTCTTCTATCCTCTGCCTTTGCTTACATTGTGCCTGTGATTGAATTGGACTCCTTGTTATCTTTGGCTATTGGAATGAGTTTATTCCTTCAAGGCACAACCCCTTTATCTTTCCCTGTTTCCTCCCATGTGAGATTTGTTATTGTTTGGTGACAATTGTTTCTCCCTTATTCAATATTTCATGGATTTGCCTGGCTCTCGTTTTGCCCATAACATATTCTCTCATCTACCATACTTATTGGTATGCATATTATATCCTTTCTATTAGGCTGTAAGCTCTATGAGATCAGCAATTATTTTTTAAATAAAAATCTTCAGGTCCCTAGATCCCAAGTTATAGTGCATTGCACATGTAAGGGACTTAATAATATTAATTTAATTGAATTGAATAATTGGCACCATCCCAAAATGAAATGAGCTTCCTATGAGGTATTGGTGAGTCATTTCTGACACTTCATGACTACATTTGGGATTTTTTAAGCAAAGATACTACAGTGATTTGCCGTTTCTTCCTTCAGCTCATTTTACAGATGAAGAAACTGAGGCAAACAGAGTTAAGTGACTTGCCTAGGGTCATGCAGCTAGTATGTGTTTGATGCCAAATTTGAACTCAGGTCTTCCTGACTCTAGGGCCAGTGCTCTACCCACTGTGCCACGTAGCTGCCCTTTCCTATGAGATAGTGAGGTGCTGAGCTTCTTGTCACTGCAGGTATTCAAAGGCTGGACATGTACTCATCAAGAATGTCATACACTGCTTAGAAGGGTAGATAGATGATTTCTAAGCTCCATTCCAAGTCTGAGATGCTCTGAGTCTGTGATTTAATAAAATAATCAACTCACACCAAACCTTTCTTTAATCATAAATAGAGTAATTTAATTTTTTTTTGCCAGCCAGCAAGTGATTGTACATAAAGTGAAGGTGCATTTTAATAAGAGACATACTGAAAGATGCAACAGGTCAACCAATCTATGAACCTCTGGAGGGTAACAAGACAGTAAACTTGACATTGCATAGTATTTGACATACTGTGGTATTTGACATACAGTGAATCATTATTTACATTTTATCCAAAAACATTTACCTGAGAAAAGGTCATGACGTTAAATTTGGAGACATTTACAGCAATTGCCAAATGTTTACTATCTCCATGAATGTCATGCTTCTCAGTCAAAAGCAGCTTGATGTGCTAAATGTCAATTATTGCAGCTTGTTTGATGGTAGCGCAGATTGCCAAGCAACATAAAAAGAGGTTTAATAAATATTATATACACTGCTAACCATTAATCTTGCCTGGCAGAGGCTTGAGTTTTACATATAGAGGATTTATGACAAGCAACAGCACAGGACATTAAAACTCAATTATGGCTGTCCTGGGTGGCGGTATCATCATTAGCTTCTGGAAAGCTGCACCTTGTTTCTTCTGCTGCTGTCACTTTGGGGAAGGCATCTGGGAGAACAGAATTGTTTCAGGAAACAACACTCGGATGTTTCTTTTGTGTTTTTCAGTCCTTTTATAAATTAGCAGCAAAGGGGGATTAGTCCAAGTTGTATTTGCAGAAAATTGAATTGTTCTATTGGTTGCAATGATTATACTGTTTCCTGAGATTCAGCAAACTCCCAGACGTCTTTAAAGGAGGAAAGGTCCAGTTGGGGTAGGAGGAGACTAAAGAGAATCTGAGGGAGGCAACAATGAGTGAGGTATAACATGATTTCAAACGCTGCCTTCACTAGAAACTTGATGACATCATTAGATGGGAAAGTAACATGGCAGGCTTTATCATTCTTATAAAAAAAACATAGAAGCAACTATTAGAATTATTAGAACTATTAGAACTATGAGAATGAGCTGATCAATCAATAATCAACAAACATTTATTAAGTGCCTACTCTGTGCCAGAAACTTGCTAGGAACTAGGAATATATAAACGAAAAAAATGAAAGAATTGGAGAGAAAGAACACACACACACACACACACACACACACACACACACTGAGGTAAATACACACGAAATATACACAAATATATACAAAATATGTACAAAGTTGGGGAGAATAAATATCTTATGTTTACATAGCACTTCAAGTTCTGCTCTTTACCTCTCATTTGATGTGCCCCCTCATCTCTCTGTTTCTGTCTCTCTTTATCTCTATCTCTGTCTCTGCCTGCCTACCATCAGACAAGCTGCAATAATTGGCATTTAGCACATCAAGCTGCTTTTGACATGTGTATTCTCCCCCCTAGAGATCTACTTGTTAAAGATTTACCAGCACAACACAGTTAAACACACCAGGGTAGGCTGATCACCTGTAATCTCATCATGGATACTGATACATCTTTAATACTCAGCCCCTCCTTAGCACTCTCAGCTGCCTCTCCTCTCTGATGAAGGGCTGAAGGGACTGGAGGGGAAAGCAATAAACTCTTCCCAAAGCCCAAACTCTCCCTTTATAGAGGGCTTAGAATTTGCTAGATAATTTCATTTATCATCAGTTGCTTTGCTTGGTTTTGGCTCCATTAACATCATGTCCTGGCTAGGTACCCTCTGGTCTCTGCCCCACCCCCTTCATCTTTCTTTCATGTTTCATCTTTTCATTATATATTGTAATTTCCTTGAGGGCAGGGACTATGTTTCTTTTTCTTATTTGTATCCCTAGCACTTAGCACAGTGCCTGGCACAGAGTAACTACTTAATTAATGTTTATTGACTGTTATCACTGACTATGTTTTAACATAATGGGACATGGAGCAGATAAGTTTCCACAGAAAGAAACAATTTCAAAGTTGGGAAAAATCTCAATGGCCAACACTAACTCAAACAAGAATCCTCTCAAAAATATACCAGAAAAGTGATCTTCTAATAATTACTTGAAAGAGTCAGTAAGAGGAAAGCTTTATCTCTTGAGGAAGCCGTCCTAAATTTAAGTAGCTCCAAATGCCGAGACATTTTTCTTATATCTTGCTTTCTTGTACCCTCTAGTCTGCTGTTCTCAAGGCTAAGCATCTCTAGTTGTTTCAGCTGATATCCATTATGGCATGGTCTTAAGACCTTTCCTAGCTACCATCCTTTGGATGGTCTCCAGTTTATTAGTATTCTTCCTAAAACATGGCACCCATTAGTGAACATAATACTGTTCAGTGCTGATATACCATATGACATACCATATAATATGACATACCATATAATAAGCACTTCAATAATGCTAGGTGATACAGTAAATAGAACACTAGCCAGAAGTCAGGAAGACCTCAGTTCAAGTTTGGCCGTAGATACCTTTTTTTTTTTTTCATGAGAACAAACCCCAAAACCTGAAGTCGTTTTAGAAAGAAATTTATTAGTTTGGTAGAAGAGAGAGAGAGAGCAGGAAGGGAGGTGTGGCTCCCTCTCATCCAGGCTCTAGAAGGTTTGGATTTTATAGAATTTAGACAAGGGTATCCACAATGGAACCACACAGTTAACCAATTTTGCCAAGAGGGCAATTTGAAGTCAAGGTGGATGGTGATGGATATGAATAAATATAAGCATTTAATAAAAATTTTGGAAAGCCGAAACAGAAGTGGAAACAAAAACAAAAACATAGGTGGACCCAAAATAAGACTTGGGTGTAGAGATTCAAAACAAGAATGTTTTGGGTGGATCCAGGACCTGGGGGAATCCAAAATTCCTTGTAGCTATCTCTGGTATTCCTGGAGAGTTACTGAGGTCAGGATGACATCCTAGTATAAACACTCTTTAGTCACCTAAAGTTAGGTCCAAACAATATTAATAAATGATAAACAATAATCCTTAATACTTACTAACTGTGAGACCCTGGGCAATTCATTTAATAGCAGCCTGCCTCAGTTTCCTCATTAATAAAATGAAGATAATAATAGCATCTAGCTCATAAGGTTGCTGTGAGGATCAAGGGAGATAATAGTTGTAAAACTTTTTGCACAGTGCCCAACACATAGTAGGAACTATTTCAGTGCTTATTCCCTTCCCTTTCCCTTAATTGATTGCAGTAAGAATACCACATGAAAATGTACACAGTCCTGGAATTACACCAAAAGACCTCAGTTTAATAATTTAATCTCCCTGGACCTCAGTTTCTTCATCTGTAGAATGAAAGGGGTGGATTAGAGGGCCTCTAAAACCCCTTCTGGCTCTAGAGGTATGGTCCTAAGAAATATGGGCAACTGGGTGGCATAGTGGCTAGAGCAGTTGGGCCTGGAGTCAGGAAGATCTGAGTTCAAATGTGAGTTTTGACACCTATTAGCTGACCTTGGGAAAGTCTCTTTACCTCAGTTTCTTTATCTGTAAAATGGAGATAATAATAGCACCTACCTTCCCAAGGTTGTTTTAAGAATCAAATAAGATAATATTTTGTAAAGCCCTTTGCATAGTGCCTAGTACATAGTAAGTGATAAATAAATATTAGTTATTTTTATCCATATAACAAGGTAGGATCATGGTGGGAAGTCTAGGTAATGTGGAAGAGAGAATGAGGTTGAGAGGGGACTAAAAAGAGAGTGAAAACAACTTCATCTAGTTCATTTTTTTTCTTGTATATGCCCCATTACCAGATGGAGCTTTGAGGATATTTATGCCAGAAAAGTAGGGGGAGATTGTGGGGAACACAGAAAAGATTCATTCTAAGGACTAAAATCTGGAGGACCTGGCTAAAATAACTAAATATTCTCAATAAGTCTTGGCTCAGTGATGAATTGGGGAGATGCAATAAACCTCTATAGCTATCTGAAGGGTAAGAGGGAGGGTAGGGTTATATATAGCTGCACAAGGGAGTATACCTAGAAATAATACCATGAAATTTATTAAAGGAAACTTGGGCTCTGTATTAGAAACATTTTTCAAATTCAAGTACTGAGATCTAATATACTTTGGCACTGTCTCCCACGGGCAACCTTAGCAGCCCCTTTGCTAAAGTCATTTAGATAAAGGTTGTGTGAAACCTTTCAAAGCATCCTTTTAGAAAACTGTCTTGTTTTAGGAAGGAGAGCTGGTAGAAGTTTGAAAATCTCTTATATCATTAAATTCTCTATCTAAGAAATATCACTTGTATTTATACAACCTCCACAAACCATGTTTGGTATGTATTTGGGATAGGTTTTTGGTGATTAAAGAAAAACCACATTCCCAAAGTCTTACAGCACATGAATTCTTTTAAAATTTTAAGTTGGAAGGAACCTTGGAGATCAATGGTAAGTCTATTAATCCCTAACCTTGTAAGAGTGTTTTCTCCTGTCTAGAAGGGTTTGGTCAATTTGAGTGAATATCCAAAGGAGTATGTTCATCTGTGGTCCTCCTAGACCAGAGGTTCCCAAACTTATTTAGACTGCTTCCCCCTTTTCAAAAAGAAAAATAGTCAGTGCCCTCCTCCACCCTGGAAATCTACTTTCTTTAACCCTTTAACAGTTTTTTTTAAATTTGCATCATTTCAAAAAATATAAAATATGTTTTAAAAAAATGATGCATCTTACATAATTTATTGTGAATTTGTGGGTTTTTTCTTGCACTGAAATTTTGATGACCCAATATTGTGTCATGTAACTGAATAGTGTAATATTGTGAACAAGTCATTACATGCACATATTCCTGCTGATGGGTGCTGGACTTCCCTACAATATGCAACATACTTGCCTACCAACACTTGCTTGGTAAGACCTGTTGGCAGACTTGACCACTGATCTGTTTTAACTTGCATTTTGTGTGTTTATTTGGAAAGTAATGCAATCACTACAATTTTAACTCTGTTGCACAACAGATGAAACATATAAGAATAAAATTTTCTGTTCTTCTTTCCTTATGTTTACACCACCCCTTTATTTTTATTCAACACCCCACCAGTTGCACCTGAGGCTACTACCAGCCCCCTGCACCATTCCAGTGCCCTCAAGGGGATCGAATTGCCCACTTTGGGAACCTATGATAGACAATAGCTAGCTGCTTGGGGCTGCTGCTGGTGATTTCCAACCAGGGCTATAGAATGACTTGCTGTATGGAAACCTGTCTGACAAAGAAGCACCTCAATGAGGTGAATCCCCATCCTTTATGGCAGCAGCTATTGAAAAGTCTCTAGGGCCCTGTTGTTCACTCATTCATTCATTCAACATGTATTTACATGTATTTATTATTTATTTATTTATTTATTTATTTATTTATTGCCTACTGTATTTACAACACTGACTTGAGTGCTGAAGACAGGGATTATGGAGAGAAGTACAAAAGAAACAGAGATTAAAAAAAAGAGCTTGTGCTTTAAATTAGTTTATAATCTAATGCTACAGATTGCAGAAACAGATGGAAGAAATTGATTATGAATTCTGAACACAGTTCACAAAATTGGCATGGAAGAGAGGCTTAGCTGTAATGGGGACTTCAACTATCTGGACAGCTGATAGAGATTAGTCTCTGCTAAAAGTAGAGCATTTGATAAATTCTTGCAACACCTCACTGATAACTGAATATATTAGAAGGTAAAGGGTGTAATGGAGGGAATGGCTATTTAACCAATAAGACAGAACAGGTTGCTGCAGTTGTAAAACACAAACCTTGAGAATGTTAACAAAGATTGCTTAGGTTCTGCCAGACACCCCCACAATTTCTCATCTTGACTTCTCCAATTCCCCTGTATCCGTCATCATGTAAACCCTGGGGTCTTAATGATGACTACACCAGGGAGTCATTGAAAGCCAGAATGGGTTCAGCAGAGAGATGTATGACTAGCAAAGACAATGAACCAGTTTTAGCAAGAGAGCAAGAGGAAAGCCTGAGGTGTTTTGGGTGTTGTTTGTCCTTCATTCTTGAAGAGGACCAATGACATCAGGAGTGTGATGTCTTGACTTGCAAGTGAATTGGATTTAAGTGACGCAAAGCTGTGCAGTCATCAACCTCACTCTTTCCTCCAGGGTCATCTTAGTTCACTAGCAAGACATAGGTCAGGATGACTGAAGATGACCCCAGATGTAGTGGAGACCTCGGACTTTTTAAGCTAAGGTCTTTTAGACTCTGTATGAAGTATTTACATAAGAAAGATAATAGAGTCCCAAGCCTGGAGTTAAGAAGACCTGACTTCTAATCCAGAAGACATGTACTAGCTGAGTGACCCTGGACAAGTCATCAAACTGCTCTTAGTCTCAGTTTCCTCATCTGTAAAATGGGAATAATAACACATACCACAGAGTTTTTTTCATGAGGATCAAGTTAAATAATAAATATAAAGCATTTTCCAAACCTCATACAAATATTGATTATTATTGTTATTTTTAAGGAATGTAGATACAGTTTGTACAGGAAAAGACAGTGGATGAGTGGTAACTTTCACCATGGAGGGAGTACTTTCATCCATGAGATCACAGATTCATTGAACTATCTACATATTGGACTGGTGGCCCGTGGAATGTCATATATGTAGGATAACTGGATTTCAGCAAGAGATTTGACAGACTCTTATGGTATCAATATGGGCAAAATGGAGAGATATAGGCTGGGAGATAGTATGGTAATTGTTGCTGTTGTTTGTCCTTTGTTCTCAAGGATGACCAATGATATAACAAGGGTGATGACTTGAGTATGAATTGGATTTAAGCGAGGCAGCAATGCACAAGATCAAGGTCCAGATACCCCAAGATTTGGTTGATTAACATCAGTCTGTTAGGAGGTTTAGTGGATTGTCTCAGAGTTCTGTCTTGTCCTGTTCAACATTTTTTTTTTAATCAATGACCTGCACAAAAGCTTAGGTGGCATAGTTTATCAAATTTTTAAATAACTAGACCACGGAATTACTGAAATGGGATTCAAAACGCTCTCCATAAACTAGTACACTAGACCAATGTAATCAGTTGAAATTTAATATGGATAAATGTAACATTGTGCACGGAATCAGAAAATTTCAGAGCTATGATGGACCTAGGAAACCACCTAGTTCAATCCATGCCTAATGCGTCACCGATGTGAATGTGGACCTAAGTCTCTTCTTAGGCAGTGCATCCCACTTTGGGTCACCTCTAATTGACCCAGCCAATCAAATTTAGATCCTTTTTGTATCATTTTGGTACTTACAGGCCTAAGGGACACTCAGTTAAAAATGCCCAGTGGTAACTCACTGATCTATGACTGTAGCTCAGGAAAGAGACTGGGGCCAGGGGTGGGGAACCTGTGGCCTTGAGGTCACATGTGGCCTGCTACATCCTTAAGTGTGACCTTTTGACTGAATCCAAATTTTTGTTGTGTAAAATTTTAGTTCTGTAAAATTTGGATTCAGTCAAAAGGCCGCACTTAAGGGATCTAGAAGGACACATGTGACCTCAAGGCCGCAGGTTCCTCACCTCTGGGCCTTGAGATATAGATTTGAAAGTTATCTGCATAGAGATGATAATTAAACCCATGGAAGCCAAGAAGAGGTGTGGGTGTATGCATGTGTGTGTGTGTGTGTGTGTGTGTGTCTGTGTGTGTGTGTGTGTGTGTGGTAGTGAGAGAGAAAGAGAGAAAGAGAGAGAGAGAGAGAGAGAGAGAGAGAGAGAGAGAGAGAGAGAGGCTGACAGATAGAGAGACATAAACACAGAGAGAGAGACAGAGACAGACAGAGGGAAATCAGTGATGATCGATGGGTACAATTCAGGTGTTTAGACTGGATATGAGAAGACTTAGGAGAAACATGATAACTATATTCAAATATCTGAAAGGTTATCATATGGAAGACGGATTATGCCTATTTTCCTTGGCCCCAGAAAGTAGAATCAAGAAATGGAAGGCAGTTTCAGGGAGGTAGGTTTTGCTATAGTATTGGGGAAAACTTCCTTACAATTAGAACTATTCAAAAGTTGAATGAATTGCCTTGTTAGGTAATGAGATTCCCATTACTGGAGGTCTTCAAGTAGGGTTTGATGAGCTCTTGTTGGAGATTGTGCAGAGGATATTCCTGCTTTGGTTTAGCTAATCTCTAAGGTCCCATTTTACTCTTAAGAGTCTATGATCCATAGACTATCACCTCAATAAGTATCATACATACAGATCTTTTTGAAAAGAAGGGATATATTTATCAAATACACGGAAGACCAAAATTCATCTTGGCTACTGGGAAATTTTAGCTCAAAAACCAATATGAAAATCTAAAAAAACAAAACAAAACAAAACCCACTTCTGTGTTTGGGAAATCTGCCTTCAATCCCAAATCTAAAAATTCTTTCACACAAAATGCATACCAAAAAAAGTGTTATGTCTGGCATCTTGAAAGGCCTGTAGGGTGATAGGGCAGTCTCAAAACAATCAAAAATGGAGCCAGAGTTGTTTCTGAATGTCCTTATCATAGACTCGCCTATAACAGAATGATGATGTTCTCACATTAGGAATGGCACCAAGGGTTGCTATAGCACACAAGATGACTGGAGAGAAGGGAAATAAAGATAGCACATAGCTTTCCTGGCTGCTTTTCTGCCTACTTATGCACCAAGAGAGCCACACAGAGTCATATCTATGTTAGGGATGTTCCTGGGACCCCCGGGTAATATATCTGTATTTTCCAGATCTTTGGAAACTTACCTAAATCTGAACCTCACTCTGCAAACAACAATTTGTGACTAGTCTAATTATTCACTGAGAACCAGTTACTCTTTCTGTCTCCTTGAAATCTCAGCCCCCATTGCTTTGACAAACCCCCACAAAGGTGGCTCTATGGCTTGAAATGTTTTTTTTTTTAAACTGATTCCCACATCTCTGTGGGGCTTCTCTAATTATGGAGCTAAGAGGATGTAAGTGTTATGTTTTTCCTCCACTCCTGTTGGATTTAGAGAGCAGAGAAGATGAAGAAAAGTGAAGTGAGAAAGATGCAAGTAAGACTTTTGCTTTTTTTCTTTCCTATATACCCAGATCAAGCCAGATCTGTATTCCAGCTTAAGTCCCGTGTTTGGCACTGGGTCAAAGACCCTTCCTTCCCTATGACTTATTGCTATCCATCTCTTTCAAGTATAGAGTACTTCTTCACTTCCCAGCATCCCATGCAAGGACTAGTCATCAGTGTTCTGGTGTACACTATCCAATGATGTCCAATAAACATTGATTAAGCACCTATTATGTGCCAGGCACTGTGCTAAGCTTTAGAGATGCAATTAACAAAAAGAAAGACAATCCCTGATCTCAAGGAGCTTGCAATCTAAAAACGGGAGATGACAAACAAAAGAAGGGGGGAGGAGGGAAATCAGGGGGTGCCTGGCATGGGAAAATCTTGTTCTGTGGAGTTGAAAGCAGGCAAGGCAGCAGACACAAAGTGGAGTGAGCTGAGTCTAGTTTCTGCTTTCTAAAAAGGAAGACATTGGGAGGAGTTTGATACTAAGTCAGTTGAAATAAGAGAGCTTCTCCACTCCAAAGAAAAGTCATAATTCCAATCTAATGCCCATTAATTAGAGTACCCATTCCTGAGAATTTTTACCCTGGCTCATACTGTCCCTCTAAAGATCCCTTACATTTCTCCCTGTTGAAAGCAGTGAGTCTAGTCCCATAGTCAGAAACTGGCTGAGAGGTCAATTAAAAAAAATGCAAATGTTGGGAAAGTAACATGTCTATCACCATAGGAGCCATGAATATATTTGATCTGGAGCTTGACTCAGTGCAGACACTGAACTGTCTGGCACTGGATTGGTTGGGAAGAGTGTAGGACACACAGACTTTGCAAACCAAGTTTCAGCAATATGCCTTTATGGCATGGCAGCATATCTGACTTCCACAGGGGCAGAGAAGAAAGTCTCCAAAATCCCCAGCAGGACACATAGCACTTGTGTGCTACCAGAATCCTAATTACTTCCCCCTTTTTCCCTATCTACTTCGAGTATATGCCATCATAGTTCAATTTCCCTGGGCAGTAAGCATCTGGGGTAAAAGAGCAAGCAGAGCTATCCAGAAGCATCAAAGTCTAGGCAAGGTATGGGAAAGTACCTCTCTGTGAATTTCCTATAGTACTTTGTCTACATGCCCTTTCTTTGCCCTTATTATTCAACAAATATTTTTAAGCACTTATAGGTGGGTTCTGTGCTAAGAACTGGAGATACAAAGAAAGGCTAAAGTATGGTCTCTGCCTGCAAGAATCTCACATTCTAATGAGTGAGGGAACATGTGAATAACTACGTACATGTAAGACAGTGTAAATCTCAGATGTTATCTCAGAAGGGAGGGGGATAGAGGAGTTGGGAAAGGCCTCTTATGGAAAGTAGGATTGAAGCTCAGTCTTAAGGGAAAGCAGGGAAGAAAAGAGTGGAGATGAGGAGAGAGGGTATTCCAGGCATGAGGGATAGTCGTGAAAATGTTAAATGTTGAGGTCTAGAGGTTTAGGGGTGCTGGGACCCCAAGATCAAGACACATGGGTCCTGCCTGAAAGAATTCGACCCAAGCCCTTCTTTCAGCTAAAGGCAAGGGTTATTAAAGATCTACTATATTAGCCAGACTCTTAAGGAATCTGAGCATCTATGAGCTATTGTCTAGATTGTAAAAATCTCAGCATTGGCTAAATTTTAAGAATCTGAGCACCTTAATAGAGACAAGATGGACCTTATATACAGAAAGACTGTGGGAGGGATCTAGGAATGGCCAAGTAGTTTGTGGTGGCTGGAGGAGGGAGTCTAAGGATGATCTGGACGGAAGTGGCTAGTAAGCTGGGGTGAACAGAACACCTAGGACCTGGACCACATGACCAAGAGAGAATGGAGCCCAGAAAGGATTAAGGGTGGGAAATGGCCAGGGCCCATAGGGAGGTAAGACAATGGGGCGCTAGGCTAGGTTAAAGGTAACAGAGAATTGGGAGGGCATAGCCACAATGAAAGGCCAGTTGATGGGATTATAACCTCAGGTGAATGCCAGAGATTTGACCACATGGGACAGTTTTGGGGTCTAGATCCCATCCTCATCAAAAAGGCAGAGTCAGGAGTCTGGAGAAAAGATGGTAATAAGTGAGAGAAAGCAAGAAGGCCCTGTGTGGCTGGATCACTGAGTACATGGTGGGGACTAAAGTGTAAGAATACTGGAAGGTAAGAGGGGCTAGTTTGTGAAACTCTTTAAATATCAGATGATTTTATATTTGATCTTGGTTGTAATAGGGAGATGATTAAGTTTAATGAGTAGGGTGTGGTCACTTGCCCTTTGGGATAATCACTTTGGCAGCTGAGCTGAGGTTTGATTGGAGTGGGAAGAGTCTTGAGTCAGGAAGGTGATTTAGAAGGCTGTTGCAATGGTCCTGAGGTGATGAGGTCTTGAACTAGGGTAGCAGCTGGGTGATTGAGAAGAAAGGACTTTGTACAGGAGAAGATGTGAAAGTAGAAGATTTGACAATAGATTGGAGATGTAGGGGTGAGTGTGAGTGAGGAATCCAGGATAACATCAAGGTTGTAAGGTTGGGTAACTGGGAGGATGGTGATATCTTTGACTATCGTAGTAAAGTTGGAAGAAGGGTTGATTTTAGGGAAAAGCAATGAGCTCTGTTTGGGGCATGCTAAGTTAATGCCTATGGGACATCCAGTTCGAGAAACCAAAAAGGCAGTTGGTGATAAAAGACTGGGGCTCAGGAGAGTGATTAGGGCTGGATATATAGATCTGGGAATCATCCTCATAGAAATGACAGTTGAATCTATGGGAACTGATGACACAGTAGAGAAGGAATAAAAAAGAAGGCCCAGGGAAGAAGTATTAGTGATGAAGATGGGATCTAGACCCCAAAAAGGAAAAACCTTGGACTTTCCCAAGTGGCCAAATCTCTGGTGGTCCCCTGAGGCTATAATCCCACCAACTAACCTTTCATTGTGGACCTCCCTATGGCAACAGGCCACTTTTCACTCTTAATCCTATCTAGGCTCCACTCTCCCTTGGCCAAGTGGTCCAGGCCCCTGGAATTCTATTATCTCATAGACTTCTTGTCCCCTCCTAGATCCCTCCCATAGTCTTAATGTATATAAGGTCCATCTTGTCTCCATTAAGGTGCTTGGATTCTTATAATCTAGCCAATAGCTCACTAACATTCAGACTCCTTAAGAGTCTGCCCAATATAACGAATGTTCTAATAAACCTGGTCTTTGGCTGAAAGAAGGCTTGAATCAAGTTCTTTCAGGCAGGACTCACGTGTTGTGATATTGGGGTCCCAGGACCCCTGAACCCCTAAACCTCATCATTAGGAGATACCAAGCAGGTGTGACCAGGATAAAGAGCCAGCAAAAAAGACTTAGAAGAAGCAAACAGGTAAACTTTCCCTTTCTCTCTCTGACTGTACTTATTCGTATTCAAGTCTTATCCTTTCATTAGAGCACAAGCTTCTTCTTCTTTTTTTGCTTCAGAAATGTTTATTAAAATGAATCAATGACTTCAAAGGTAGGAAGAATTGAATTCCAGTCCAGCCTCTTAGATATACTGGCCTTGTGACCACAGACAAGAATCTGAGCACTTTAGCGGAGAAAAGATGAATGTTATATACAGAAAAACTGTGGCAGGCATCCAGGAGTGGCCAAGTAGTCTGGGGTGACTGGAATGCCAGGGACTTGGACCATGTAGCCAAGGGAGAATGGAGACTAGACAGGATTAAGGGTGGGAAGTGACCTGGGGCCATAGGGAGGTAATAGACAATGGAGGGCTAGGTTAGGTTAAGGGTAACCAAGAAAGAGATTGGGTTTAGATGATAACGAAAGGCCAGTTGATAGGATTATAGCGGCAGGTGAATGCCAGAGATTTGGCCATGTGAGAAAGACCAGGGTTTTTTCCTTTTTTGGGGGTCCACATCCCAAAGACATGGTCTTTTCCTTATAGGGGTTCAGATCAAAATGAGCTGGAGAAGTAAATGGCAAATCACTCCAGTGTCTTTGCCAAGAAAACCCTAAATGGGGTCACAAAGAGTCAGACATGACTAAACAAGAAATCCTAGGGTGGTAGGGGTGGGGGAAGTGAAACCAAAAGGAAGAAGAAGCCTATATTTCACTCACTGTCCTCCTAACTGAGGTGTGAGAAGCTACTCTCCAAGCCACACCTCTCTCCATAAGCAGACCACCTCAGAGGTCTGTGTCATACCCAAGATTACAATGAAATAGACTCTAGGTTCATTTGTATATCCAGGAGTAGGAAATCCTCTTAGTCCTTTTTAAAATTCTCTTCCTATCAAGGGATTTGTTGGATTATTGATAAACAGAAAACAAAAATCAATGTTGGCTCAAACTGCCCCCAGATGGCTTCTAAACGATCAAGCTGGACAGGGAGCCTCCCAGCATGTATACTCTGAGAGATAACACAACAGTCATCCCTCTTGTCTTTGCACACTTGGCAGGAGAACTAGAACATACACAAAGAACAAAGATTAATTTCTTTATCTAGAAAAACCAGGCTAAATGATACTATTAAAACAATAGGAAAACACGTAAAGTGAAAATATGAAATGTGGGTTTTAAATATCTATCTAAAAAGGATGTAGGAGAAGAAGGGAGGTGATGAATGATCTCCCTTGGACATACAGATTCACTTGGCTCTTTCTGCAGCTCCCAACTGCTATTACTGCCACTCAGGAGGGTAGGTAGCTGACGTCACCCCTCTCCATCTACCCTGCTCTCCTAGCTCCATTATCTCCCAGTTCTAAACTTTTCATGAGCTTGTATCCAAACCCCACACAAACCAGTTCAAGACTCTTGATCTTGTATAGATTAGGATGATCAGCAAAAATTCCAACTCCCAGAATTTTCACTGAGGGTCTAGGCCACTGCTCTAGTATTGAGAGGAGTAGGGGAAATAAGGAAATAAAATCTCTTCCTGAGAAGGTTTTTATATTCAAACAAGATGGAAGGAAGAAAGGAAATAAGTATTAAACACTTACTATATGTCAGGAACTGTGCTAAATGCTTTAAAAGTATTATCTCATTTGATCTTCACAAAACCACTTGAAGGTGGGTGATATTATTATCCGTATTTTATAACTGAGGAAATTGAGGCAGATAGAAGATAAGTGACTTGCCCCAGGTTGTATAGCTAATAAGTGCCCAAGGCTGGATTTGAACTCAGTTGTTCCTGACTACAGGCCCAGCATTTTGAGCATACTAGATGGTCTACCCCTGGAAAATTAGCTTGATGGCTGTATCTATGTAAACAGTATTTTTGAAGATTGAGTTAAAGTTGAATTAAAAAATTTAAGCAGTGAATAAACTTAGTGGCTTCTTTATACTTTTCATTGTTGCTTATTTGACATCATTAGCTCTAGAAATGTACTCACACACTACATGCCAAGGCTGTGAAATGAGGTTAGCAATTCTATGCCATGAATAATACATTTGAAAGATCAGCTATGGGTTGGTCCAGATTTACTCCTGCTTCCATTTCCTTCTTCTTTTGCCTCCTTGACCTGTTGATTTGATTCAAAGAATCCATTCCACATAAATACATCCATTTATCTTTCCCAAAATCATAAGGAGGCCATTCTCTGCCTCATTTCCTATTAAGCCTTAATAAATAACTGAATGGGTGTTGCCTCAGTCAAACTGAGACCGGTCAAAGACCTTGGCTTGAAAAGGCCAAGGTCCACCACTGCATCCTGGGCAATCCCTAGTTGTCCTGATCTATATCTTGCCACTGGACCCAGATGGCTCTTGGAGAGAAACCAAGGCTGTGACTTTGCACAACCCTCCCTCACTTAAATCTAGTTCACTTGCATGTCATGGCATGACCTCCCTGATGCCGTGGTCCTCTTTGAGGAAAAAAGGACAAACAACAGCAGCCCTAGAATCAGTGAGAAGTTAGGAAAGTGGCAAAGCACCACCAACATCTATCAGAGATCAAACTCATTCTAAATATAATGGGAAAGCTGTTAGTCATTTAATCTCTTAGAACCTTAATTTCTTTGTCTATGAAATGGAGATGAAAATACTCCTGCTGCCTACATTGCAAGATTGTTGGGAGGAAAGTGCTCTGTTAACCTTAAGGTACTATAGAAAAGTAAATTATTTTTATTCACACTAGTATCAACCTTGTCATACATATCATGTTTTAAGTGAGGGAGGGTGAGGCCTAGATCTCTTTATCCTTTCCAATGAATAAATTCTTTTAGATGAGGTAAACAATCTTTAAAGTCATCTTTGGTATACTTGCTTTGCTTCATTACAAATGAATGAAAATAGAGAGTCATTGGTTCTTGAAATTTTAAAAAAAATTGGAGAGAATTTGTTTTTATTGGCTTTTGTTGCTTAATATTAAGTGACTATTTCTGTGTACTCAGAAAATGTGGAAAAGAGATGTAAACAATTAAGACTTTGTTAATGATCATGGAAAACACTTAGTCCTCCAGGGGATTGGCTCAGAGCTAACAAATAACTAAAAGTGATTCTTCCATATCATTCACTGGGCCCTAGAGAAACCTTCCCTCTCTTTGTGATTCTTAAGTACTGCTCCTGTACTTTGCTAATAAAGATAATCCTATTGTGATTTCATTAGATGATCAGTTATATTATTAGCTACACTGAAACTCAGGTTATGATACTCAATTCCCCACATTTACACTTGCCAAAATCTTTTCATCCTCAAATAAATATTTGATTTCTTGATTCAAAAGCAGTAACTCAGAAATACATTTAAAACCAGACAGGTTAGAATAAATCATCTTCATCTAGATGCAAATATTAACCTACATTTCTACTGACCCATTAAGACCTTTTGCCAGATAAGGTAAAGACCAATTCAAAGGAAGCTTCTCAATCCTCACTCTCAATTGCCATAGCATTGACTTAGTGGTCAGAGTGTAAGAGTTAAACAAATTCATGAAAGCAATATTTATTTAAACTCTCTGGCAATGATATTGTTACTTTCTTTTGTTATTGAATAATTAAAAAGGTATCAAATAGCAAAGTTTCAATTATTCATTAAGTTATTTCACTTACCAGACAAATGTCTGTAGGCAAATAAGTGACACTTGAATTAAAAACTGGCTGCATCTCCATGGGTTTACTTATCGGGTCATCATGACTTTAATCCTCAAATATTAAAGTGATTCAGAACCGTCCATCAGTGGCTTCAGAAAAGGCTTAGCACTGAACAACAAGATAGACAACTTTCACGTTTAAAAGTCTTGGGAAATCTTCCTCTAAGACAGGCAGGCTAAACTGTAGCTAAGTGCCATCTGTTAGGTGCTGAACATAGTAAAAACAGGACAACTTCATTTTAACAATCCCCTCCTGCTCTCCCTAACTATGCAGATGCCTGATTTTTCTGGGACTGATTTTCTGTGTCAACTTCTACAAGGGTACATCAAAAGAATTAGAGCTGGGAAGGGCCACAATCATCTCTATGCAAATATCTATCTATTCTGTCTTCGTTCCTTCGCTGAATTCAAGTCCAAAATCACCAACTGCCTGTTGGACATCTCTACTCCTATGTCCCATAGATTACTTAAAATCAACATGTATTAAAAAATTCGTTGTCCAACACTATCCCTCCCTCCAGCCTGCCTCTACTTCCATTATCCTTATTTATATTAAGAGTACCATCTAGGTTAACAGTCTATGAGTCATCCTCAACTCTTCACCCTTACTTATCCTTAGATCTAATCAGGTGCCAAATATTTAAAATTTTACCTTCAAAACATCTTTTACGTTTTGTCTTCTTTCCATTCACACAGCCACAAACCTTGTTTGGACCCTTGTCACCTTTCACCTGCACTGTTTCAATAACTTCCTAATTGACCTCCCAGTTTCTAGTCCCTTCCCTCTCTAATTCATTGTCCGCAGAGCAGGCAAATTGATGTTACTAAAACACAGGTCTGAGCATGGCGTTCAGTGGGTCCCTGTTGCCTCCAGGATAAATGTGTAAGGGATAATTCTTCCATTTGTCTCTTAAAGGGCTCCATAATCCATCTCCAACCCATTTGTCTAGAGTGATCATGCATTACTCCTCATGTACTTGACAATCCAATCAAATTAGTTGGTTAGCTCCAGGATAAGTCCATGCACATGACCTTACATTTCTCACTTTTGTGACTTTGTACAAACTGTCCCCTGTGCCTAGAAGAAAACCTCCTTCCTTCCCTCACTTTCTTAGAATGCCCAGTCTCCTTCAAGACTGGGTCTCCTAGAGGATGCTCTTCCAGATTTTCCGAACCTGTTAATCTCTTCCTAGTCCCCCAACCCTCTCCATTTCTTTGTATTCCTTTAAAATATAGTCTAGGGGCAGCTAGATGGCTCAGTGGATAGAGTACCAGCCCTGGATTCAGGAAGAACTGAGTTCAAATCTGGCCTCAGACACTTGACACTTACTAGCTGTGTGACTCTAGGCAAGTCACTTCATCCGATTGCCTTGCAAAATAAAATAAAATATAGTTAACAGTTACCTGCCTGTGTACATGCTATTTTTGAAAGGTCAGTAGAATGTAAACTCTTTGAGAGCAGGGACGGTTTCATGTTTGTATTTATATTCTCAGGGTCTACCACAGTGTCCATTACTGAGCAGGTATTTAGTAATTGCTTGTTAATCTAAACTGAATAGGGATCACCTAGTCTAATACTCTTGTTTTATCAATGGGGTAAATGAGACTCAGAGAGGTAATTACTTGCCCAAAGTCACAAAGTTGTTAATAGAAGAGCAATACCAACTCAGGTCTTCTAATTTCAAATCCAGACCTCTCAATTCAACCCTAATCAGGAATATGAAATTTTTTCATTGAAAATAAAGGTAGTTGGCTTGGGTATACCTGTAGGAATGTAAGGCAAAGGGCTTTAATCTAGTTTTCCTATGTTCTTTTTTGATGCTCTTAGATAACTTTCAGGGCTCTGATATGAAAATACCAGGGGAATAATGGAAGCTCAAAGAAACTTACTCATTTCAATTTATGTGTCAATAAGGTCTCAAGAGATTGCCTGCTGAGGGGGAGTGAAGATGTTGGAATAGAAATATCTTAACCCGAGGGGCTTTTTTTTGTTGTTGTTGTTGGCTGTAGCTGTGGACTTGACTACAAAGAAATCCAAATATGCTTATTAGCTGTAAGGATGAACGGCCTCACAAAAGAGCACCAACTTTCATATATATGTACATATACATATACATATACATATATATACACACACAAAAATGTGAGTATGTATATACGTGTATCTATGTATTTATATTTATACATAAACACACAAACAGACTTTAAACATTTACATAAACTGAGAACATTGTGATTTGTTCTGGGGGAGGTATAGGATTTAAGCTTTAATCCTTTCCCACATGTAGTTTATGGTCGAGTAGGGAGATATGAATATATATATATATTTGGATAATTAAAATGTAGGTATTCTATGATAAATGTAATAAGGAGGTGCAAAATAAACAGCTATGTGGGATCTAGTTGACAGGGGGAGGTCATTACTTACAGGAGATTTGAGCTGAGGAAAGTGGCATTAGAGCTGGGTCTTAAATAGGAATTCAAACAGGATAAGCATAAGGCAAAGTCTTTTTCAGGGGACTTCTTTCATCAGTCATGTTTAAGACTCATTTTTGAGCGGACCTTTGTTCTAATAGGTATGATCCAGAGGGTGAAAAGTCATCCCTCTTCAAATGATGATGCTGTCAATGGGATAGATCAACTTAAAGGAACTAGTCTAACTGGTTATGAATTGTATATCAGTGGGAACAAACATTGACCCCTGAAATGGGCTATATCTACCTACTACCCTTGGGATTACAAACTTTTCCTTGAACATGCTCTGTGATTTTCTGTCCTTGGGCCTATCTTTATGATGTTTCCTTCACCTGGAATGCCATCTGTGCCAATTTTAATTTGTGCCAACTCCAGCTGTTGAAAAACACCCAACAGCCTGAAAGGATGACTGATTGCAGATCAGATCATTGTAACACCTTGCACTAAGCAGAAGTAAAATAGTCAGTCTGTGCAGTGGATCTTTTGTGATATACACCTGTAGTATTCAGAAGATTTTTGAAATGGCACTTTTGAGACAAATGCACTTTTGCCAAGCAAACTAGTTTTCCTAACAGTTTCAGTTTAGGAAATCTTTGCGATACAAGTTCTTTCTATGCTACATAGCAATGAGAGAAATGCTCATCTTCTCATTTCTTCTAGATAACAAATTATTTTAATTTCAACAACTCTTTAGGATTTACATAAAGGACATTTTTATATTTAGCTGGATAAATCTAACTTTCCATGTGATTTCAAAATTTTTCCCTTTGGGTCAAATGGGGATTGACTCAACAAATTAATAATAATAATAATAATAATAATAATAATAATAACTAGTATATCCATAGTGCCTACTCTGTGCCAGGCATTGTGCTAAGTGCTTTACAAATATTATTTCATTTTATCCTCATAATACCCTTGAGAGATAGGTGCTATTATTATCTTCATTTTGCAGTTGAGAAATTGAGACAGAGTTTAAGTGATATTCCTGAAGTCACACTGCTAATAAGTGTCTGAGGCAGGATTTGAACTCAATTTTTCCTGACTCCAGGCCCAGCACTCCATTTGCTGTGCCACCTAGCTATATGAATATAAGGGATTATTATGCTATTTTTAGAAATGATAAATATGAAGAATTCAGAGAAGTATGGGATGATTTATGAACTGATACAGAGGGAAGAAAACCAAATCAGGAAAAATACTGCCTAAATATGACTGGAAAGAACTACAACAACAACAATAAAAAGCAGCAGTGCATTATAACCATAAGGACCAAATTTGGCCCTAAATAAGAGATGAGAACAGTTTATATAACAACACATTTATTTATTTTTTTTTGAATTCCAAGTTGTCTCCTTTCTCTCTCCAATCCTGCCAACATTTATATATCTATATCTATATCTATATACCTATATGCACATATACACACGTATATATGTATATACATGTGCATATGTATGTGTATATGTACATGCATACACACACACACACCTCACCATATAATACATACTTCCATATATCAGTTCTTTTTCTGGAAGCGGATAGCATTTTCCTTTGTAAGTCCTTTGTAGTTGATTTGAATGATCCTATTACTCAGAATAGCTTAGTCATTCAGGGTTACTCTTCAAATAACATTGCTATTACTATATACAATGTTCTCTTGGTTCTGCCCATTTCATTTTGCATTATTTCTTGCAAATATTTCTGTGTTTTTCTAAAACCAACCTGCTTGTCATTTCTGACGGCATAATGGTATTCAGTCACAATAACATACCACAACTTATTTAACCATTCCCCAATTGAGAGGCATCCTCTCATTTTCCAGTTCTTTGCCACCACAAGAAGAGCTGGTATAAATATTTTAGAACATATAGTTTCTTTTTCCTTTTTCCCTGATCATCTTAGGAAACACACCTATATAAATAGTGGTATTGCTGGGTCAAAGGATATACACAGTTTTGCAACTCTTTTGGATCAGTTCACAATTCCACCAAAAGTGTATTAGTGTTCCAATTTTTCCATAAACCCTCCATCATTTGTCATTTTCCCTTCCTATTATTTTAGACAATCTGATAGGTATGAGATGGTACCTCAGAGTTGTTTTAATTTGCATTTTTCTAACCAATAATGGTCTAGAGCATTTTTATATGATTATATATGGTCATATACATCCTAATAGAGAGAGGACGGACTGTAGAATGTAACATACCACATGGGGCATGACCAATGTGGGAATTGGTTTTTCTTGACTATGTTTATTTGTTACAAGGGCTTTGTTTTTCTTTATTATGAGTAGGGATGGGGGTTGGGGTGGGGAGGATGAGGTAGAGAAAAAATGCATTTTAATTTAAAAAAGTAAAATTAAATTACACAATAAACTGTACTTCGTGATACTATAGGAGTCTGGCAATACATGCATTGTCAGACTCAGTTGATATGTTTGCTGCAGTGCCTTTCCCCCTCTTTTTTATTCTTAGTTACAAGGGAGGACTTGCTGGGTAGGGAAAGGAAGGGAGATATTCTGAAGTGAAGGTGACCTAAAATCAAAAGACATCAATAAAAATTAGTTTTAAAAACCTTTAGTGTTTTTGGTTTCCTGACACAGGGGAAACTTGGAAGTCTTGGAACCTTGTCGTTATGCTGCCAAGAAGCGCAAATGAAAATTATATTCCGGGAGCTCTCTTGTCCAATTTCAAAGCGTACAAAACTCTGTCCATCTATCTTATGTGGCAGATAATCCCCCAATCCCACAGGTCATGAGGAGGCCACTAACATCTCCAAAAGACACCCCCTCCCACTTACCACCAAAGCAGCTGTATGAATGTGATTATCTTCAGGAACAGACTATGTACGCAAAAATTAGAGCTTCAAAAAGGGACATGCCCCCCCCAAAATAAAAACAAAACAAAACAAAAAAATGGGGGGCAGCTAGGTGGTGCAGTGGATAGAACACCGACCCTGAAGTCAGGAGGACCTGAGTTCAAGTCCGGCCTTAAACACATAACACTCACTAGCTGTGTGACCCTGGGCAAGTCACTTAATCTCATTGCCTAGCCTAAAAAAAAAAAAAAAGAGGGACACGCCTATGGTGCTTTATTATTCACAGTATTACTGCAGAATACCTTGTCAACATCACAGATTCATAGAATTTTGATTTGGAAGGGATGGTAGCAGCTATTTAGTCCCTCTGACACTGAGAAGAACCCTCACTTTGACTTACTTGATTATTGGTCATGCAACCTTTGCTTGAAGATTTCTCATTAGGTGAACCTTTTCACTAACTTCACATTCAATTTTGAACAGCTTTAGGACAGTAAATTGGACAATTTTGGACAAGAAGGTTTGTTGTTGTTGTTTTTTCATTCTGACATTAAACCTAAATTTGCCCCTTGTCAACTTATATCCACTTGTCATGGTTCTGCCTTTTGGAATCAAACCCAGTGGTTTGACACGACAATCCTTCAAATATTTGAAGACAGGTATCATGTCTCCCCTAAGTCTTCTCTTCTTTTCTCTAGGCTCAAGATCTCCAGTTCTTTAAAGTGACTATCATATGACATGCACCCAAGGCTGCTCATCATCCTGACTGCTCTTTTGGACATTTTCAAATTTATCTATTAATCAATGAACAAACACTTATTAAATGCCTACTGTTCTAGCTTATCAACATCTTTCTTAAATTTTGTCATCTAGAATCAAAGACAATACTTCAGATTTCATTCTGAACAAGGCAGAGTATAGAAGGACTACATTCTTCTTATGCCTAGAAGCCCAGTCTCAATGTTAATGTTAATCTAGCCCAATATTGCAATATCTTTTTTTGACTGTCACATCACACTGCTGATTCATATTCAACTTGCAGTCCACTAAAATCCCTAGATCTTTTTTATTCTTCAGAAGAACTCCTGTTTAAACATGGCTCTCCTATCCTGTACTTGTGAGGCTGACTTTTTGAAACTAAGACTTTGCATTTATGCCTTTGGAATTTCATATTATTATATTCAATCCGATTTTCTAGTGTGTCAAGATCATTTTTAATCCTGACTCTATTACCCAGTGTGTGACTTGGGGTTGTGGGTACTTTAGAAGTGTCAATTGGGGTTACGGGATTGAGGAAGTTATAAAAAGGGGAGACAATTTTATTATAGTCTTTCAAAGTTACTAAACGGCTAGGCTACAGGAATAGATCAGTAGCTTTCTTAATGTTTTTAAATCACTTTTGATTAAACTTTGCTTTTAAAAAAATTCAATATAATTTCCTTTTGGTCTCCAGATTATAGAATGGAGTAGTTTATATGACTAATTATTGATGAATGAATGAATAAACAAATGAAAAAAAAACACATGAATTTAGTGCTTACTCTGTAATGAGAAAGTGCTAAAGCAGGTATTAGGGATACGGATATAAAGGCAAGAAATTCTCTGACCTCAAAGCACTCTCATTCCAATAGGGGGTATGGATCTAGCACATATAGGAGAGTGATGATAATGAAGCAGTATTTTGATTTGGAATGTTAAAGGGATGGAAAATGGAGCCATTAAGAAATAGGTTAAAACCTTTTCCAGGAGAAATGTCTATGATGACCTGATTATGATTTCAGAAATGGAAAGTTGGAAGTGAAGGGAAGAAAGGGAGTATGAAGAGAACCCACTCTAGAAGTCAGGTGGCTCATAAGAAAATGGTCAGGAAGTAAGAGGAATAAAGTGAAGGACAGCTGGAGGTAGACTAGCAATGATGGGTCACAGGAGGCACTCAGGGATCATAGCCCTTGTGTGGGAGTTCCTGAGTTGAAAGGATTAAAGTGCTCTAGGGTGTTGTCTCTGGTCTGAAAGGCAAGGTAGCTTGTATACTCCCAATGACTTGGGAGTATAAATCAAGCATGGCCAAAGGCATGTTTGGTAGAACACATGAGGCGCTTTACCAATAAGGACAGCAGAGCTCAGGTATGTTTAGTAAAAGATTAAGTAGTAATTCTGTACAGGGAAGAAGATTGTACTATAAAGGACTGAAAACTCTTGACCTTATTTTGTATTATATATGGCTTTGACAATCTGCCTTCTCAGTCCCTTTCTCCGAATAATGCATAAAATAAAATATGTAGCATGACAAAAAAGCCATATATACTGAAAGACAGTCCCTTTTTTAATTAATTATTTTTGGTTTTCAACATTAATTTCCATAAGCTTTTGAATTTAAAATTTTCTCCCCCTTCCTTCCTGCCCCCCTCTTTAAGCTGGTGGGCAATTTGATATCTGCTCTACATATACATTCCTATTAAACATACTTTCACATTAGTCATTATAAGGAAGAATTAAAACCAATATAAGGAACCACAAGAAAGAGGAAACAAAACATAATAGAAGAAAAAGAAAAAAAGAGCAAATAGTATGCTTTGATCTGCATTCAAACTCCATAGTTCTTTCTCTGAATGTGGATTGCATTTTCCATCATGAGACTTTTGGAGATGTCTTAGATCCTTGCATTGCAGAGAAGAGATAAGTTTATGAAAGTTAATCATTGCACAATGTGGCTATTACTGTGTACAACATTCTCTTGGTTCTTCTCACTTCACTCAGCATCAGTCCTTACAAGTCTTTCCAGGTATTTTCTGAAGTCTGCTGGCTTATCATTTCTTATAGCACAATAGTATTCTATTGCATTCATATACCACAACTTGTTCAGTCATTCACCAATTGATGGTCATCCCCTCAATTTCCAATTTGAAAGACAGTTTTGATTGAAAAAAAAAACAACCAAATTCACTGACTCAGGCTAAGAACCCTTCCTCTAAAATGCTTCAGGGAATGTTTTCTGAGTCTAATAATTGTAATAACAAAGCTGACATTAATATTGAGGTCTACATGTATCATCTCATTTGAATCTCAAAAACTTGTGAGAAAGATAACAATTAAGCATTAACAGAGGAGGAAACTTAAAGATATTAAGAACTTTCCTGTGGTCAAACAGCTAGTAAGTGTCTGAATCCAGGTTCAAACTCAAATCTTCCTGACTCCAAGGCCAGTGCCACAGTACCAGGCGGCCCCTTAAATCTAATAATCTAAATGTCTACTGAAATGCAACTTAAATCAGTAGTTTATCCTCTTGGTTTTAGACTTTTTTCTTAATGCATATAGTTAGTAGGAAATAATCATTTTAAGAACTTGTGTTTGATATTCCTATGGGTACATTTTTTTCCTTCCTTTCATGTCCCCCATAGGATGGTATCACAGGAAGTTAATGCATCAATGGAAGCTTGGAATTGCCCATGAGTTAATGCACTTTGCAGAAAGCTGTTTTACCATTGGGGCTGACTTTGGTTTATGGGACCCGACTCTAAATGCTAGTATCTAATCTGTCTCGCGCTAAAGTTTATAACAACAAGATGGTCCGACCTAGCTAGATATGCGAAATGCCTTGCATAGGTGCTGTTACAGTTCTATCCTAAATAAAGCAATCAATCAATACTTCTTCTCTGCTTACACTCCAATCTTCAGAACTGCTTGTTACGCTAGCTAGATGGATTTACTTAGAGCAGTGAAAGACATTCAGCAAGTCCATCCAATTTCTTGATTTATTTGCTATTGATGCATAAAATAGGCTTGTCTGTGAAGCAGGCAGGTTCAAATTGCTGTTCTCAGGCATTTTCATTGTTATTATTTGGCTAGACTGACTCTTGAGGGTCAAATTAAAACTCATTCATCCAGAGCTAGGTTAGTGACAAGAGAGAGCCTCCTGTTAGCTTCTTCAGCTAAAATCTGTAACCAGGCCTGTATTTGTATAATACCATTGATACTAAGATAAGACCTGTAGGGGCAAGATGATCTAGAAGTGAGGATGACCTTGGGTAAGCTAACCTTTTCAGGGATCAGTTTCCTTATCTGTAAAATGAAAAGTTTGGGTTAGGTTGCCCCTAAGTGCCCTTCCAGCTCTAAATCTATGGTCCTACAATCTAAGTAAATTTTTTTCAGTTTAGAAACTTGCTTGGTATGGAGTAGAACTAATTAAATATTTATTGGAAAGAGGAAGCTGTATGATCACAGGATCATAGTAGAATGAAGATGAGTCTAGATGCCATCTAATCTGACTTTTTCATGTTACAGTGAAGAAAAGGAGTTTCAGAGAGCCTGAGTGACTTGCCCTAGATCTGTGGCTCTGGCTAGAAGTCTCGCTTATGTTTGTCTCAGGCAATTGCCTAGGACTTAGCCGTGAAGTCACCGATAGACTGTGATCTATGTTGGTCCCACACCAGAAATCTGTTGTGCTGACAAAGTCAATCATCCTTCACCTATTTGCATGTTATCAGTAAAGTACTTCAATTTTTCTAGTGTCCCATGAGTATATCAGTGTGGGTACTCCCTCCACTAATGCAGATAAAAATGTAGACCAGTGGGTTTCCATGTCCCATCACCCCAATGATCACTTAATGCAGGGGTCCTTAACCTTTTTGGTGTCATGGGCCCATTTGGCAGCTTGGTGAAAAAAATCTATGGATCCTTTCTCAAAATGTTTTAAGTGCATAAAATAAAATACAATGATCATAGAGGGAAACAATTATATTGAAATACAGTTATCAAGATAGTGAGGTGGGAGACCTGGGTTCTAATTCCAGATTGTCACTTAACTAGTTGTATAACCTGGGAAAGTCAGCCAAGCTCATAAGATTTAGAGGTGTAAAGGATCTTGGAAGTCATCTAGTCCAATTTGTAACTGAGGAAACTGAGGTAGATTAGAAGCCAGGGCCTCAGACTTAAAATCCAATGTCCTTTGACTCTATCACTTTATCTCTCTTTTTTCTGATTCTCAGTTTTCTGCATCTATAAAATCAAGAGCTTAGATATGATTATCTTTCAGATACCATTGAACTAGAAGTATGCTGGTAAATATTTAATAATTAGCTCTTTGGGAAAAAAATCCTCAAGACATTTTAAAATTTAATCTGCATTATTCACATTTTCTTTATCACTTTATTAAATCTGATTTTTTAATATGATTGTTCAGTTGTTTCTGACTCTTTGTGACCCCATTTGGGGTTTTCTTGGCAAAGATACTAGAGTGGTTTGTTACTTTCTTCTCCAGCTCATTTTAAAGAGGAGGAAATTGAGACAAACAGGCTTATGTGACTTACCTAAGGTTACACAGCTAGTAAATGTCTGAGGCCAGATTTGAATTCATGAAGGTAAGCCTTCCTAACTCCAGGCCCAGCATTCTATCCACTGCACCACCCAGCTGCCTCTTTTTAAGTCTAGACAAAAAAAAAAGCTAATAAATCTAGCCCTGATTGGTAGCATTTGCAGATTTTCAACGTGTAAGTGCTCAGATTGAAAATTTAACAATCAGCTCTCTGAAACTGATTTGAACCAGCTCCAGCACAGCCCTGTTTCCAATTCTAAAACCCTAAGAAAGAAAAAAAATCACAGCCATCTCCATTTCTTCAAATGTTATTTTATCTAATTTTCTATCTAAAACAACACAGGCTTCATAATACATCAAATAATGTGGAATTTTTCAAAAACAAGCAAAAAGTTGCTGGGCTTTATTCTCCAAAATTAAAATAATTTTAAAACATCCATCAATTACTAATATTTACCACACACATCACTGGTTGGACTAATCTATGAGTTACTTCTTGTGACTTTCAATCCAATGCTCCTTTCACTGCCCTACATTGATGTATTAATTCACTGTCACATTTTCCAAACAGGATTTTGTAAAGCAAAGGACATCCCATAGAAGCAAAAACCCCTTGTGCTGAAGAGCCATTTGGACTAATGATTGCCCCATCTTACTTATCCACCAGCTCTTTTTTCTTCCTCCACCGATACCAAAGTCACAGACTAATACATGCGACATAAAAGATTCAGCTGAACAGGAGGCTTTGCTCTGACAAAGTAATGGCCCTTCTCTAGGCTGATTTTTTTTCATTTCAATTAATTGCTGACTAAATAAATCACACTGTTATGTAACTATAAAATTCCATTTAATTAGATTATGAGTTTAGTCAACCTAATTACAAAAGCTAGAACTGTTCAAATATATATTTTTTAAATTTTTGCTGGCTGATTAATTTAAAATTTACCTTCTATAAAATCCAAGTCACTCTTTATAAATTTCATCAAAGTAGAAAAGTAAACCTATAAATATGATGTTCCCCATTAATGTGTTGAGAATGGTTTTCTTTATTAATGGTAAAATGTTGAAAAATGGTTTCCCTCAAAAAAATACAATTAATAAGCATTTATATAGTGATTTCACATCAAATAATTTTAATTCATTACTTTATTACTGATTCTGAAATTTCTTTACTTCAGTGCATTAATGGACCTGTAATTTCACTGGTAGGAGCACTCTTTTTACTGGCAAAGATTGTAATTCCATTCATTCAGTGTGATTCCGGCCATGTAGGTCTATAAATCCTCCATAGTAATATATTTAATGTGCTTATGACTTTCTTCTAGTTTTTTTTTTCAACATTTCATGAATGCCAGTGCAGTGGTTGGGCTATCTCTCTATTATCCCTCATTCTTATTATATGACCAACCCACTTTCTTTTCCAAGCATCCAACTCCTTAATGATTTTTCACATCCTATTTGCCAAGTAATTATTCATATACTGCAGCCTGACTATACCTGTTATGTGTCTTTCTATTGTCCTCTGAGTAGTCTCTAATTTCTACTCTTTTGGTGTTACATTGTTCTATGATTTCCCAACCAATTGCATCATTGGGAGAGAATTGCTGTTAAATGATGGACATTGGTGGTAACAAGCAACTTGTAAGCTGGAGTGGTACAGTGGATGCAATGTAGGACTCACAATCAGGAAGACCTGAATTTGGATATTAGCTCTGAAATTTACTCTCTGTAACCACTGTCATATCACTTTCCCTCATTTGTAAAATGGGGGTGATAATTCTTGTTGTACCTACCTCCCCCTCCACAAAGTCTTCTTCCAATACTCACTTGGGGCACAAAGGTGAGCCTGGATTCTCAAAGGCTATGGCAGCATAACACAAGCTGTAGAACATTCTTCCATGTTGGAAAGGCAAACCCTAATTCCAATGACCAGCCTAGGTAAATATAGAGAACCATACTCAGTGGGCTGGCCACTTGCTATGGATTATTTTTAACCATGAAAATCTATGAAATAAAATAAAGTACAAAGTGACCCTCAGTCCTATGTGGGGCCTTTCTGCCTCGAAATGATGGAGAAAGAATGGTAAGAAACGGTTCAAAGAGTTCTAAGATTCACACAGTTTTTAGAAGCTTTAAATGGGCTATTGATATTTGGTAAATGTGAAATTTTTGTTCAATGATCACTGAGTGGGCATTCTACTGGAAGAAATGAATCATATTAATCTTGACAATTTCACTGTAAACAAAATCAGAAGATAGAAGAAAGTTGCTTCTAAATGGAAAGATGGCTTACAGGTTCTTCCAGGAGAGGTAAGTAAAAGAGCTGGCAGAGTTGGTTTTATTCTGAAACAAAAGGAAATAAGAAACATTTCATGAGATACTTGGTTTTGTCATATTGAAGGGCTCATGATAAGTATTTGCAAAATGACGACCTTAGAAATAATTGAAGCTTATGCACTAGAATTTATTGCAAAAGATGAGAAAGTAGACAAATTCTTTGAAGAATTCAATAAGAATCTCCAAATTAAATCAGCATATACTACAATAAACTAAATGCAAGGAATAATAGAGAAGAAAAAGCAAAGATGGCAAAAGATATATTAGAAAACATGATTCAGGAATATGGAATGAAATAGCTAAAAACTTGTAGACTACACAGAAATCTCAATTATCATGAATATCTCCTTTGAGAAAAGAATCAGAAGGGTATGCACAAGGGAAATATAAAATAACATTGTAAGAAATGAAATTGATGATATTTTCAGTGATAAAACATGACTCATTTCTAATTTGAATCATTCTTGTGTAAGGGTGAAGCCAATTGATCAATTACCACCACCCTACCAAAGTAAGTGATAAGATGTTACACCATGATACCTTAAGCTGAATTCAGAACTCAGAATTTGGGCAACACAGGAACCAAGTCAAAACTTTCCATCTAAGCCTCTGAGAAGAAATCCTTTGGAAAGAAGATGGCCTTGGCCTTGGTTTCCTTTCCACCTTTCTAATCCAGAGGAGGATCTAGTAAACTTTATAGGACCAGATGATCCATACTTTGTTTTGACATGGCAGTGCCTCCCGCACAGTAGTAGATAATATCAGAAAATATATCAGTAGCTGAGGATAGACTGGACGTGATGAAGAAAAACAGACTCAAGGCTTAGTCTAAAAGGAGCCCAGCATAAAAACTTCACCATATCTGAAAGGGACATCTAAAGGACAAAAAGATTTCTAGGAGTCGAGTTACCTCTTTGACACATTTGCTATCTAAACTTGAACCCACTTATTCTTGACCTCTGTATGTACTTGTGAGAGAGTGCATCACAGAATTTTGGGAAATTGTTGTGTACCACTCATATTACCATAATAAATATTTGTTTCTAAAAGCAAATTTTCTAGTTGGCTAATTGATTTCAACTCATAATCATGGGGGAAAGTACAATAGTTTAGGCTTGTGAACAGTAGAATTGGATAAATTCTCCTCAACCATTTAGGACTACTAATAAAATCCCAAAAGGAAGATATAGGTGTTGTCCTTAGGGGATCCTACCTGCCATACTGGCATGGGGAAGGGTGAAAGAAGGTTAGGAATAGAGCTCTATAGCATGTGCTTCACCAGAACCAGCTGTTTCTGCTTAGTCAGATCATCCAATTATCAGAATAAAGATTAAATTAAGTAAAAACTAAAAAAAAAAAGAATAAAGGGAAAGGTATGTCATGTAATTAAAACAGCTCTAACTTTGCCCGTGTAAAAAAGTTCTTGTTGAAAAATCGGATATGAGTGAATGAAATTACATAGGTACCAACCGCAATGATTTTAAGAAGTTTAACCAATGTAAATGAATTGGTATAATGAGGACACCAAAAAATTAAAAAAGCCTAAAAATGCCTCTGTCAGCAACACTTGATTTACTTGCCAGTCAGAGAGATATGGAAGCCAACAGCAGTACTGGTTTAGAATATAAACTTTGAAAATCTAACAGAGAAGAGTGACAGAAGTTTATGAACATAAAACAAAGAAAACTCTCAGTGGATGAAACCAGTTTAAAGAAAGCTTGATGAGAGATCCAACTAAGCAAAAACAGCTTAAGGACATTCTAAAGAATGGCACTAAAAATATAGGGAAAATATGTGGATTAGAGTCTAATCATTAGACCAAGACTATATAAAAGAGATCAGCTTTTGAGGTGGCATAGCCGTGAGAGTGTTGAGATAATGACTCCTGAGGTATCTGAAGAAAAGGAAGATATATTGGAAAAAAATCTTAGACTTTATTTATTACAACAACTAAAACCACAAAGGCAATCAGGAAAACAACAACTACTGACATACATACTTACCTTTTTATCTGTATAAAATTTCTGTGGGGATATAATACACATATATCAAGGGCATACTTGATAAGAATGTTAGTAAGAAATAAAGAAGCTTTCATAAATGGTGTTCTACAGTAGATCCCTCTCTACTATTACGCAATTGGCTAAAAAGTAGACTATCATATCCCATGGTATCTATCTATCTATCTATCTATCTATCTATCTATCTATCTATCTATCTATCTATCT